>NC_080177.1:10499986-10672486 GCF_950295315.1 Erinaceus europaeus
AGCTACTGACCTCCAGCATTTTTGTTAAACACAAATCAAAACAGCTCTGACATTTTGCTTTGTTAGGTTGACTGAAATGAGTAAGTTTGAGAAATCCCAGGGTTTGAGTCTGGAGGAAAATGACATTTTGGTGGACATAGGAACTGTGTAGCTTCTCTAAAGGGTGATTTGAAAAGATCAAAATGTAAAAAAAAAAAAAAAAAAAAAAAGTACAGTTGTGTAGAGATGTATTAGATATCTTTTCAGCATTATTACTAGTTTTTTAATTATGAGAAAGAGCCACAGAAGGAGAGAAAAAAGCACCACTCAGCTCTGCTTTACGGCGGTCATAGCAGTCTGGGTCCTCGGACATTAAGGTTTTGTTCTCCAGCACATTTTTCTGCTTCTCCAGTCCCAGCATCATTTTTCTTTAATTATTTATTAATGAGAGAGGGAGAAACAAAACCAGAGCATCACTCTGGTATATTTGATTTTGAGGGTAGAACTTAAGATTTTGTGCATGCAAATCTGGTATTCTACCCACTGTATAATATCCCAGGCCATATTTGACAGCATTGCTTACTTGTCTGTATGTCTATCTATTTTATAGATACAGAAAGAAAATTAGAGGAAAGAGAAAGGGGGGGGGGACAGAGTCAGAGAAGCCCCTGCAACATTGCTTCCCTTCTTGCAAGTTTTTCCCCCTGTAGGTGGGAAGTAGGGGCTTGAACCTGCATCCTTATGCATTGTAACATGTGTGCCTAGCCAAGTGCGCCACTACCCAATTCTTGAGGTGACCACTGACCTTCACAGAAGCACCATTTTGATATTAGTATAAAATATGGTATTTAGTATTTTTCAGTTTCTGGTCCCCCGTCTGCCCAAGGAACTCTCCTCTCCAATGACTTTTTCTAGTTCTGTCAACTCTTCTTTTTTGCCCTTGAGGACAATTCATGGACATTCTTACTTTTGGGAATCATGTCTCGCAGCTTTTATGTGTGGCTGACTTAAGTAGAATGGTTTTTCATTTTTTTATTTTATTTTATTTTATTTTATTTTTGTTTCGTTTTCTGCCAGCAAAGTTCTCCATCTGCTCTTTTCTCCTCCTTCTAACCTGATATTACAGAGAGTGACCACTTTTCTTTCTTTCAGATGGCGACTACTTCACCTTCACAAGACACGAACCCGTTGGAGTGTGTGGACAGATCATCCAGTGAGTGTCCCATTTCTTTTCTTTTGAACTGGTTGTCTGAGAGCCACAGAAAACATGGACTTCTGTGGTGTGTTTTCCATTACTGGGGGAGGTGGGGGACCCTAAGCTCATGTTGTTGACATATGTTTAACAGCCTCCCTGCAAATGCTTATTTGAACAGGTTAATAGGGTTTCAGCTATGTTACCAGGAGCTGAGTGCTCAAGTCATGGAATTCTCATGCTTAGAACAAGCAGAATCCAAGCAGAGTGTCTGAGTAACTGGCCCTTGGTTATGCTGTTCATTCTGCTTATGGAAATAGCACATTTTGTTATATTTGCTTGTTTATTTTATTTATTTATTTATTTAGAACTGACTCACCATCTTTCCAGGAATATCATTTTTATATGGTCTTTTAAGTCCATTCTTTCTTTTCAAAAAAGAAAGAGAAGAGAAAAAGAAGAATCTAAATGGAAGACTATAGAAGACACAGCGGTACCATTAATGTCATGGACATAATTGAAACCATGCCGGGCTGTTGTGGGCCACGTAGTGGGAAATATGGAGGCTCAGTGTTTGCATTGGAACATTCGACACTGTCTGGCCTTCTCCTCCCCTGCTCTCTCTGATACACAGCCTCGGCACTATACAGAAGCTTATCAAATCTCCCAATAGCTCTAATCCTTCTGCAAGGATTTCTGGGGAGTCTTGTATTAGACTTTTACGGTATAGACAAGATTTTTTTTTTCAGAATATAGGGGAATAATTGACGATCATATCTGGCTTTGTTGGTGGGGGAAGAATCAAATATTTTGAGGGGTTGGAAAGACAGGATAGTGATTATACAAAAGACTTTAGTGCCTGAGACTCTGAGGTCTCAGGTTCAATTCCCCGCATCACCATAAGCCAGAGCTGAGTAGTGCTGTGGTTGGCCTGTCTCTCTCTCTCTCTCTCTCTGTCTCTGTCTCTGTCTCTGTCTCTTATTAAAGAAGATATTTTAGAAGGTTTTTGAATAGTAGTAATATTTTTTTTAATTATCTAAAAACTCCGGGTAACTGTGAACTTTCTTAGAAGGTGAAAACTGAGAGTGAGAAATCTGGTTTGCTCCTTGGATCCTGTCACCTTAACTTCAGGATCCTTCTCCCCTTGCCCTTCCTCATGCTGCGGCCAGTGACATCTTTCCCTGACAGGACAAGAGTCGCTTGTCAGCCAGCCTGACTCAATTACTGTGCCCCAAGATTTATACACTGTAGATGGAATTAAAACATCACTGTGGACTCCCACATATATAAACAACTAAGAGGGGAAGAAATTGAGTGTTTGGTGAAGACACGACACTTGTATATTTTTGCAAGCTTGCCAGGGTCCATGAGCATCTTTCAAGGGTGGCAGCTGAGATGCTGCAGGCAGGAACTCATCTTGGTCAGGAGATGGGGATTTCTGTTTTCCCTTGTAATGAAATTATCAATGACACCTGATAAGACCAGCCGGCTCAAGCCTTCCCTTATAACAATATAAACTTAATATCCTTTTAAAATCAGTTAAAAACTATTTCAGGCCTCATGGTTAGAGACATGTATTTTATAGTCTCCATCAGCTTGCTTTCCAATGTGTTGGGGAGACAAAGTAAAATATTTACATACTCACCAGTGAGTGCACTTTAATTTTTTGTGGTCATGTGTTCGTTAACAACGCGTGTATGTTAAAAGAGGAAAAAAATGTACCCTGAAAGACACATTGATTGAAATATGATTCCCAGCTGGAATTTTTCTCCTGTTTCTTCCACATTCAAGGGACTTCATGGTAGTATGAAAATCCTGGGTGTCAAAACCCCCAAATACAAGAAAATAAAAACATTCATTCCAAGGACTTACTGGAACCAAAGTCTAATTTGGAAAAAAATAAATAAATAATACCAACATTGAAAAAAAAATGCAAACAAGTCAAGACTCCCTTTTTACCATGGGCTTTCTCTTGGTTGGAACAGAGCACTTTGCTGAACAGAGGGAAAGGGAATGAGTTTCAAGGCTGGCCCTTTTCTGTTCTCAATGAAGTAATTTAAAAAAATGCAAACGTCTATATTTTTGTGGTGAACAGGATTTATGTTGAGGACTTGTTGAAGAAACCTGAGAAGTCATAGCTTGAAAAGAAAGCAGCGAAGGGATATGTTTCCATCTATCAACCTCTGAGTTTTTGCCTTTTAGTGGAACTTCCCCCTGCTGATGTTTGCCTGGAAAATTGCTCCAGCTCTTTGCTGTGGCAATACAATCGTTATCAAGCCCGCAGAACAAACGCCACTTAGCGCACTCTACATGGGAGCCCTCATCAAGGAGGTAAGGGAACCAGACTGGCTGGGACTCCCTCAGCCCTTACGCTTGGGGCCAACTGGAGTGCATCCTGGTCAATGAGCTCCTTTTGCTCTCACGAGCCTCATTTCCTCCCCTTCTGTTTTGTTAGGCTGGCTTTCCACCAGGAGTCATCAATATTTTGCCAGGATATGGGCCAACAGCTGGGGCAGCAATAGCGTCTCATGTGGGCATAGACAAGATTGCCTTCACGGGCTCCACCGAGGTAAGGTACCCAAGAAACCAGCAGTGGAGGGTCAGTCTTAGCAGTAATGTGGAGGATATGGAAGCAAACTCAAGATGGAACCTATAGTCTGGGGGGCTCTAGACACCTCCTTGAATAAGGGCAATTATGGCAGAAAGCAAGTGGGAGAGCTGGAGGGGAGTCTAGTCTCTCTGCTGGAAGTTGAAATGGAAACGTGTCCTCATCTCATCATTCCATCAGATCCTATAGAGGCAACTTACTCTGCCCTGTAAGCAGCCAGAGAGGCAGATTCAACAAACCTTTTTCTCTTAAAAGTCAGGTAGGACTGGGGAAATAGCACAGTGGTTATGCAAAAAGACTTTCTAAGCCCAAAGCTTCGTAGTTCTAGATTCAGCCCCCAATACCACCATAAGCCAGAGCTGAGCAGTGCTGTGGTTGAAAAAAATAGATTAAATTAAAATCCAGTAGGAGTTGTAGATTTTCCGGTGACCAGGCATGCCTCTGTGAGGTGAATAAGCCGAATACAAACCCATTTTTTATTTGGCTTATTCATAAATAATAACTTTATTTCTGAATAATTTTTTTTATCTGCCATTGGTCAGATTTCAACTCAGCATAGCTATGGACCCATAAACTTTGATTGGTGAAGACCAAAATTTGAATTTTATACAGTTTTTACTTACCATAAAACAGTAACCTTTTAATTTCTTTAAACAACCTTGTCAAAACACAAAAGCAAATCATAACTCACAGACCAGATGATATCTAGATTATAGGTTAAGTGTGGTCCATGATGTAACAATGTCTTCTACAAAGTCATACATCTGCTTAGAGATATTTCTTACAAAGTGTTGTCCCAAGATATCTTTGGTCCAGACAATAGAGATGACCGATATTTTCATTTATTATTGGATAGAGACAGAGACGAGGTTGTTTAAAGAAATTAAAAGGTTAATGTTTTGTGATAAGTAAAATATGTATAAAATTCAAATTTTAGTCTTCACCAATCAAAGTTTATGGGTCCAAAGCTCTAAGCCAGTCCTTGTGCTTCGTGCCACATGCGCTTAACCCACTGCTCTACCGCCCAACTCCTGTTTACTTTTTTAATAATCAATTCATATGCACTGCATCTTCTTTTTTTCTTCACTTTTTTTCTCCCATTACTCAGACCATTGAAATAAAAAGCCTTGGAGGTCCAAAATATATTTTTTCCTACACACACATGCATATTAGGGATTTTGCTGAATATGTCTTAGGAATAAAATTGCAAAAGAAAATGATATTTGTATCTTGACTCTTGTTACCAAGAATGTGGCAGTATGATTACTTAATTTTTAGGATCTCATTATATGTAAAGGATGTTCAATTTTCTCTGTCTTAAGGGATTTGCAAGTGGTCTCAGTTCTTTGCTTTTTCATTTTATGGAAAGAGTTTTGTTTTAAAAATCATTAAATTTTAAACAGATCTTAGGTGTGTGTGTGTGTGTGTGTGTGTGTGTGTGTGTGTGTGTGTGTGTGTGTGTGTGTATGTGTGTCTTTCAGTCTTTTTCTTAATGACTTCTGTCTTCCCTGTCATCCTTAAGGAGCCCCCGTTAAGATTATCCAAGTGGTTCTTAACGGTTTCTTTCAGTGCCTGTATAGTCTTGCTTTTGTCTAAATCTTTAATCTGATTGAAATTTCTTTTCATGCATACAGACAAGGGGAGGCCTAAGTTTCCTTCTTTGTAAACAAATGTTCAGTTACGCTATGAAGTAATTCCCTTTGCAGCTCTTTAGAACACAGCATAGCAGTATATGAGAAATTTCTCCACGGGCTTGCTTTTGTTTGAGAACTCAAAACTTTTAGAGTTTCAGGAGAAAACTCATCTGGTAGAGTTTGCATCTTCCCATGAGTAAGATCTTGGGGTTGAGCCGTGGGACATAGACGTTCCACGACCCCAGAGAACCTGTGTGGATAGTGAAATGGTGCTATGTTGTCTTCCACCACGCTATAGAATAAAAAATAATGAAAAAGCAGACTCAGGATTGGTGAAATCACATCTACCAAAGATCCAGGAACTGGAAAAAAAAAACACCAAAACCTCAAAATTATATTTGTCTTTATTTCTTTAGTACAAATCACTTTAATTACAAGACTTTCTGTTTTATGTGTCTCTTAGTTGCCTTTAGTTTTTCCCTGTATCATTTATTGGAGGGCGATTAATAGTTCACAGCACAGTTGTTGTGGACACATGGGTTCCATTTCTCATCTCCCTGTGAT
Organism: Erinaceus europaeus; assembly: GCF_950295315.1. Taxonomy (NCBI): domain Eukaryota; kingdom Metazoa; phylum Chordata; class Mammalia; order Eulipotyphla; family Erinaceidae; genus Erinaceus; species Erinaceus europaeus. The sequence continues at coordinate 10,505,964 of NC_080177.1, forward strand.
AAGTGTCTGCAAAAACACTTAGGTCTATGTGTTGTAAGATACCCTTTTTAATTGGTTTTTATTTGGCGTATTCTTAACCATTCTGTCAGATAAAATTTCAAATCAATTTTTTAAGTACCTTGTCTTCCTCCCCAAAACTGTCCTTGGACTTTTGACAGGCATTACATTACATGTTTATATTACCCTGGGGTGAGTGCTTCTCTACAATATTGACTTATCTAGCAACTTGATACAGATCTCTATTTGTTCTTGTAAAGTTTATCGTTAGTGTCATCAGCTAGGTCTTAGGCATGCCTTGATTAATTTCTAGGCATTTATCATTTTTCTTTCAAGGATGTTTTGGTCTAAAATAAGTGCTTATTTTCTAGGCTACTTTGATACCAACCTCCGTTTTTGTCATTTAAGATATTTTGCTAAACTTCTGAAAAGACTTAATGTAGGCATGATCTGATACAATAAAACGTACCTTCTTGCCTGCCACTTGTACTCAGTCTTGTACCCTTAGCCAAACCATGATACAGAATATTCCAGTATCTCCAAACAATCGTCTATGCCTCCTTGTGGCTTATACTTGCTCCCTGAGCAACGACAAATGACTCATTTTTCCCATTTGAGAATATATATATATATATATATATATATTCCCTTTTGTTGTGTATATATATATATATATTCCGTTTTGTTGTATATATATATATATATTCCCTTTTGTTGTATATATATATATATATAAATTCCCTTTTGTTATATATATATATATATATATATATATATATATTCCCTTTTGTTGTATATATATTCCCTTTTGTTGCCCTTATTTTTTATCATTGTTGTAGTTATTGTTGTTGTTATTGATGTAGTCATTGTTGGGTAGGACAGAGAGAAATGGAGAGAGGAAGGGAAGACAGAGAGGGGAGAGAAAGATAGACACCTGCAGACCTGCTTCACCGCTTGTGAAGCGACTCCCCTGCAGGTGGGGAGCCGGGGGCTGGAACTGGGATCCTTACTCTGGTCCTTGTGCTTCGTGCCATGTGCGCTTAACCCACTGCGCTACCGCCCTACTCCCCCCATTTGAGAATCTCATATAAATACAATGTCACGTGCAATATGTAGTTTCCTATATCCTTTTGTTGTTTTGTCATTGATAAGATTGAATAACTTAATGGGTTATTCATGGGTTTAAATTATCTCCATCACTAGAGAAAAAAAAAAAAACATCTGAGAAAAACCTAACAGCAAAGTACACACAAGTGTTTGCCGCCATTATTCTGAACTTCCCGATGTGGAAGTGACCTCATTATCCACCAACAAATGATAAGTCGATGAGCACAAAATAGTATAAACATAGCAATACAGTAGGTAATTATCCGGTCATAAACATGAATCTTTCTAAAGAAATCTTCCATATGGGGGTCGGGGGGTAGTGTACCAAGTGAATCACTCATAGTAGAAAGTTCAGGGACCAGCGAAAGGATCTGGGTTCGAGCCCCCGGCTCCCCACCTGCAGGGGGGTCACTTCACAAGCAGTGAAGCAGGTCTGCAGGTGTCTACCTTTCTTTCTGCCTCTCTATCTCCCCCTTCTCAATTTCTCTCTGCCCTAGCCTATTAAAAATAAATAAATAAATAAATAAATAAATAAATAAGCCACCCAGGAGCAGTGGATTCATAGTTCTGGCACTGAGCCCTCCAGCAATAACCCTGGAGGCAAAATAAAAGGAGTGGGGAACCAGGCGGTGGTGCACCTGACTTCTTCTTCTAGCGTTTGCCCTTCTTCCGTAGCCAGTCAACAGCGTCAGGTTGAGCCTGATGTAAAGTTTCGAGACCTCCTTTGAATCTGGAGAGGTGGCAGTCGTTGACTATGTGGGTCATAGTCTGTCTGGAGCCGCAGGGGCAGTTCGGGTCGTCTCTGTGCACCTGACCGAGAGCACACATTACAGTCCACAAGGACCCTGGTTCAAGCCCCTGATTCCCACCTGCAGGGGGGAAGCTTTCACAACTGGTGAAACAGGGCTGCAGGTGTCTTTCTGTGTTTCTCTCCCTATCTCTCCCTCCCTTCTCAGTTTCTGCCTCTATGTAAAAAAAAAAATTAATTAAAATAAAAAAAAAGAAATATTACATACTACAACATGGACAAATCTTAAAAATAAACGAAGGGGGGTCAGGCGGTAGCACAGTGGGTTAAACGCACATGGTGCAAAATGTAAGGACCCCAGTTTGTGCCCCCGGCTCCCCACCTGCAGGGGGGTCCCTTCATAAGCGGCGAAGCAGGTCTGCAAGTGTCTGTCTCTCCCCCTCTCTGTCTTCCCCTCCTCTCTCCATTTCTCTCTGTCCTATCCAATAACAACAACAGCTATAACAACAATAACAGTAATTAAAAACAGATGAAGGCAGTTGTAAAAGGCTGTAAAATCCTTTTTTCCCACTTTGGACAGGAGTGTTAACAGGAGTGTACCAACTCCTGTTAGTTGTTTCTTTTTTTTTTTTAATATTTATTCCCTTTTTGTGTTGCCCTTGTTGATTTTTTATTGTTGTAGTTATTATTGTTGTCATTGTTGGATAGGACAGAGAGAAATGGAGAGAGGAGGGGAAGACAGAGAGGGGGAGAGAAAGACAGACACCTGCAGACCTGCTTCACCGCTTGTGAAGCGACTCCCCTGCAGGTGGGGAGCCGGGAGCTCGAACTGGGATCCTTATGACAGTTTTGTGCTTTGCGCCACGTGCGCTTAACCCGGTGTGCTACTGCCCAACTCCCCTGTTAGTTGTTTCTATACATCACCTAATTGCATCTTCACAGCAATTGTGGGAGGTACACAGGTGAGCAGAGTGTGGCGGGTGTGGTCACTTGCTAGTAAGTTCTGAGAGTCAAACCCTAAACCCGCACTCCAGATCACATTGCTACATCGCACAGGAGAAGAAAGCTAATAAAAATAAGGAATGGCACACCTAAGGGAATACTTAAGAGAGTAAACCTCTCAGCGGGGCAAACTTGCTTTAATAATTGGTGTGTGGCAGGGAGGGACAGGCGGTGGCATGTCTGGTTGAGCACCACACATTACCATGCGCAAGGACCCAGGTTCGAGTCCCTGGTCCCCAACTGTTGGGGAGAAGCTTCACGGGTGGCGAAGTAGTGCTGCAGGTCTCTTTTTCCTTCTCTCTTTTTCTTCCTCTCCCCCTTTCCTCTTAATTTCCCTTTGTCTCTTTCCAAAATAAATCAAATCAAAACAAAACATAAATTTGAAGCTTTTTTTTTTTTTAAGAAAAGGTGGGCAGAAGTATGTTATTCTGAAAGGTTATAGACACTGTCCTTAGTCTTCTCCCTCAAGTTTAGTTAAGCCTTGCATCTTTAGCCTCCTTAAATCTCTTTGGATGTGTTTTAACTCTTCCTTCTGACACTTTATGGCTTTTTTTGTTTTCACCAGAGTTGAGTTACCACTTGGGCTAGGTGCCTTTATGACTTCACTGTTCCTAGTGGCCTTTTTTTTTAAAAAAAAATTTGCTTCCAGACACTGGAGCATGGTGCCAGCACTATGAATCTACTGTGCTCCTGGCAGCCATTTTTTTCTTTTTCTTTTTCTTTTTTCTAAACATTTTATCCTATAAGACAGAGAAATTGAGAGGGGAGGGGAGGGAGAGAGGGAGAGAGAAAGTTAGGCAACTGCCTGCAGACCTGCTTCAGTGCTTGTGAAGTCGCTGCAGGTGGGGGAGCAGGGATTTGAACCTGGGTCCTTGCACATAATACTATACTCTAAACCAGTTGTGCCACTGCCCAGTCCCCTGGCCATCTTTTATAGAGAGTGAGAGATAGGGAGAGACAGAGAGAAGGAGAAACGCCTTCAGCACTGCCCTATCATTCAGGAAGCTTCACCTCTACAGAGGGGGGACCAGGGACTTGAACCAAGGTCCTCATTCATGGTAATGTATGTCCTTTACCACGTGAGCCACCACCCAAGCCCTACGTAGAATTTCAAACCCAAGGTATCTTAAGTCAATTCCACAGACATTTAGTGAGTACTTATTAAATGCCAAGTACTACACTAGACCTTAGAGAGCCCCGGGGGGGGGGGGTTAGTTTGTGAATATTTAGCAAAAATAATGTGTAAATGTGCATGTGGGGGAGGAAAATTTCTCTCTGTCATTTCACTTTAAAAATGGGCCAGTTTTCAACGTGGACTCTAATATCAAGGCTAGAACTTTAATTCACTTGCTTTATATGATTTACAAATGTGCTTTCAGGAAAAAAATGTCATTCATTCATTTAAATTTAAATGAATAGCTGCTTGAATAATAACATTTTTTAAAAAAGGTGATAATACGCCTTAATTCCACAGTTGTTAATATTCACAACTGAGAAAAGCCTGGCTCCATGTTCCTTTGTATTTGGAGAAAATGAAGTTGAAGTGGTCAAAACCCAAACCACCACAGGACTTGGAGAAAAGGGACACCAGCATGGGGACCCTTGCTACTGGCAGATCTTCTTCTTCTAGCGTTTGCCCTTCTTCTGTAGCCAGTCAACAGCATCAGGTTGAGCCTGATGTAAAGTTTCGAGACCTCCTTTGAATCTGGAGAGGTGGCAGTCGTTGACTATGTGGGTCATAGTCTGTCTGTAGCCGCAGGGGCAGTTCGGGTCGTCTCTGGCTCCCCAGCGATGGAACATAGCGGCGCACCGGCCATGGCCTGTTCGATAGCGATTGAGGAGGGCCCAATCATAACGTGCTAGGTCAAAGCCGGGTTGACGCTTGCAGGGGTCTGTGATGAGGTGTTTGTTCTTGACCTCAGCTGACTGCCAACTCTGTTTCCAAGAGTCTGGAACAGAGAAGTTCAGTGTAGGCGTAGGGGACCAGATTGGGTGACGAGACGTCAAGCGTTGGACAGGGTGGGCGAAGATATCCGCGTATATTGGCAGGTCCGGTCGAGCGTAGACGTGGGAAATGAACTTAGATGATGCCGCATCCCGACGAATATCTGGCGGGGCGATGTTGCTAAGAACTGGCAGCCATGGAACCGGGGTGGAACGGATGGTTCCAGAAATGATCCTCATGGAGGAATATAATTTGGACCCGACCAAGTGGACATGGGGGCTACGGAACCATACTGGGGCACAGTATACTGGCAGATGATCAGCAAATGCTGGCATGGCTCAGTGCTCAGCATCATTTCCCATGACTTATATGAAGGACCAGCACTTCCCAAAAGCTGGATACATATTTAGCTGGGGTGTGAAATAGAAGGTGAAGTTGTCGGTGCTGCCTGCTGGGAGCAAAGGCAGTTCTTGTATCTCTGGGCATGTCAGCTGACTCTAGTGTTCACAGACCTTTCTACTCTCAAGCTGCAGACGTCATACTAATTCAGACTTAAAGGTCTATTATGGAAATGAAAATTGATGGCTGCTGAAATAGCTCACTTGGGTGTTACTTTGACCTGTGCTCAATCCAGATTCGAGCCTGGCCCCCACTGCACTGAAGAAACTTCATTTCAGTACAGTCATCTGGTCTCTTTCACTCTCTCTGCTTTCTGCCTTTCTTTCTTTCTTTCTTTCTTTCTTTCTTTCTTTCTTTCTTTCTTTCTTGTCCCTAAGATCATTAGTCATTGGCACAGGAGAGTGCTGAGACATTACTGATTTCCTCAAGACCCAAATGACGCTGGGCCTATGACTCTGTTGTTTCAAAGTACTTGCTATTAAAGATCATAGAAGTGTGCAAGGAGGGTCAAGGGCAATGTTGGGTTTTCTCTTATCCTTACTTTGCATACACTGTCTTTCTATCTTCAGATGACATTGCTCCCTCATACACTGGGACCAAGTTCATTTCTGCCCAGGTTATTGGAGGCACAGGTAGCGACTGAGCAGAATGGCTGATAGTCACTCTGATCTAAGGACTATAGGACCAGCAGACACCTCTCCAGAGAATTCTGCATTTAGAAGTACAGACTTTTATTGTGTGTTATCTTGGCTTGATTTATTGCAGTTCCTCAGAGTATCTGAAAGGGAAATAAAATATTCATTATTGCCTTCCTAAAAATGAAAGCTAGGAGGAACCTTGTGTCAGAGCATCTTTTATGTTGTCTAAAAAAAAAAAAATCCCAGGAAATCACTGCTTTAAAATAATAATAATAAATTCCAAATATAGTCTTCATACTAAAAGTGATTACTATTAAATGAGGTGCTGGCTCCATATCAGAAAACCGGACTTCCAGTTGAAAAACAACATGTCAGTTGAAAGTGAATTCCTGCTCTCTGCCAGAAGTTTCACTTCCCTTTTGTTTGTTTTATGGGTTTTTATAAAGACTTTACAATTTCTTTTTCTACCCTTTTATTGGGGAGTTAATAGCTTACAGTTTGCTTGTTGACACATGAGTACAATTTCTCATTTCACCGTTATAGGGGCCTGAAAAAATTCTCAACCCGAACCTAGGGACATATATATATATATATATATATTTTATATTTTTATATTTTTATTTTATATATTTATATTTTATTTTATATACTTATTTTATATATATAGGTTTTTAATTTTAATGAGAGATATAGATATAGATAGACAGATGGATGGATGAATAGATAGGCAGACAGACCTGAGACTAGACCACTGCTCAGCTCTAACTTACTGCAGTGCTGAGGATTAAACTGGGTACCTTAGAGCCTCAAGCATGAAAATATTTTTTGTATTCCCATTATACTATCTCTCCTACCCTTTACAAAAGTGTTTGTCTATTTTTTTTGTTAGTTTCTCCCCCTTCCCATTCCGTTTACAGCTCTTACTAGTCAGGGATACTGGCTCGTTGTCTTTTTTCAGCTTTTATCAGGTCTTCAGCTTTTGTTTTGAGGGAAATTTTGATTAGTGTTCAATTTCTTTTCTTGTAGTTAGTCTATTCAGGCTTTCTATTTCCTCCAGTGCAGTCTTACAAGGCTGTAAGACTCTAAGAAATCTGTTCATTTCTTCTCCGTTATCCAGCATAGGGGAGCAAAGTGATTCACAGTAGTATCTGAAGACCCTTGCTATTTCTGTGATATCTGTTAAAAATGTCTGTCCTTTTATTTCTTTTTTCTTTTTGCCTCCAGGGTTATCACTGGGACTCGGTGCCTGCACTACGAATCCACTGCTCCTGGAGGCCATTTTTTTCCCCATTTTTGTTGACCTTGTTGTTGTTATTATTATTGTTGTTATTGCTGTTGTTGGATAGGACAGAGAGAAATCAAGAGAGGAAGGGAAGACAGAGAAGGGGAGAGAAAGACAGACACCTGCAGACCTGCTTCACTACCCATGAAGCGATCCCCCTGTAGTTGGGGAGCCGAGGGCTCAAACTGGGATCCTTGCACCGGTCCCCCTTTTGTTTCTGACCCTACTTTTTAGGATTTTCTTTTTCTTCTCCTTTGTTAACTTAGCGAAGGTTTTTCCATTTGGCTTACCCTATGAAGAACTAGTGCTTGGTTTCATTTTCTTTCTATGTATTTGTTTTTTATTTTCTTTCATTTATGTCCATTCTAGTCTTCATCGTTTCATTCCTTCTACTGACATTAAAACCCACTTGTTTTTGTTCATTCAGATGTTGATGGGAAAATGCATTATTTCTAGTTATTATTACAAATAAAAGATGTTGTGAGCATCTCAAGTGCAAATCTTTGTAGCTAGCTGATAGATAGATAGATAATGTCTTATTCTAACATGACACGTATGAGCCAGCTAGAAGCATTTATTAGAGATGGCTGCTGTCCATTTAACTCAACGCCCTTTAAAAAGCAAACAGCATTGGTTAGACTAAAGATAGGATTACTTTCTCTTTATGCAGCTAAATACATAAGTGATACCTGTAAATCTTTAATAAGTAGATATAAAGGGCCTCTTAGAAGCACAGAGTCAATAAACAGTCTCCATAAAGCTCAGGAAAACAGTTTGCATTGTGCTGAGGACGCTGTTTTCTTGGCTCCGCTAAATGAACAAACGATGAGTTCATCATTAGTCAACGTGACCATAGAGGCAGCATCAAAGCAAACTACAGGAGAGTCCGATTGCTTCGTGCCAAGCCAGTGTTTGTAGCTCACAGCTGTATTATCACTGACTCTGGCTCCGCAGCCGGGGTTCTCCTTTCATTTCCTAAGTCAGAGAGAAGCACCATGCCAGAGGAAGACACCCTCTCTCTCTATGGAGCAAAGAGTCAGCTCAGCTCTCCCTGCTGGGCATCCTCACCCCTCTTTGCAGGTGGGGGAAGTGACCTGCTCCCCTGTGGTTATTAGTTCTCTCTTTCTCTCGTTAAAATTAGTCCCTTAATAATAATTAACAAGATTGTAGGATAATGGGTACAATTCCACACAGTTCCCAGCACCAGAGTTCGGTGTCCCATCCCTTCCACTGGAAGCTTCCCTATTCTTTATCCCTCTGGGAGGATGGATCAGAATTCTTTATGGGGTGCAGAAGGTGGAAGGTCTGGCTTCTATAATTGCTTCTTCTCTGGACATGACAGGCAGATCCATAGCCCCAGCCTGTTTCTATCTTTCCCTACTAGGGGTAGGGCTCTGGAGAAGTGAGGTTCCAGGAGACATTGGTAAAGTTCTCTTCCCTGGGGAAGTCAGGATGAAGTCAAGGTGGTTATTATCTCTTAAGATAGCTGATGGGCCTTTTCTGAAGGTTGTGTGAGTCCGCTCATCACCACTTGAATCTTTTATTTTATTTTTGCCACCAAAGTTATCACTGGGGCTCGGTGCCTGTATGATGAATCAATAACTCCTGATTTCCATTTTTTCCACTCTTCTTTCTTTATTTGATAGGACAGAGAGAAATTAAAAGGAGAGGGAGAGATAGGGAGAGAGACACTTGCAGACCCACTTCAAAGCTCACAAAGCTTCCACCCTGCATGTGAGGAGCAGAGATTTTAACCTGGCCTTGTGTATGGCAACACATGCACTCAACCAGTTGCCTCACCACCTGGCCCCCACCATTTGAATCCTAGACACCAGTTTGATGTGCCAGGATCTCTGAAGGGTATGAATGAATGACTTTCTTCCTTTTCTACTGTACTGATCCAACCTCTACTTGAGTATTGATGGTGGTGGGAGGGGGAGTTAATGGTTTACAGTACAGTTATTAGCACATGAGAACAATTTCTCATCTCCCCATGATAAGTGCCTGCAAAACCCTCTCCCCCCAACGTGGCTCCTTCTCCACCATCATGCACCAGAGCCCCAACTTCCCCCCAGCCCCCCTTCCTGTCTTCCTTTCCCAGAGTCCTTTTGCTTTGGTGCAGTGTACCTTCCCTGGCACTCATCCTAATGTGAATAGTAAGTTCATTAAGTTTTTTTGAAAAATGTACCTAGCCTTAGAAACTGTTCCAGGAGTGAGATGGACAAAGAGGCTTCAGGAGAACTTGCATGCTCCCCTTGCTCCTCTGTTGCAGATTATTTCCCTTTGAAGCTTCAAGTCATACTTTCCTGCCCTGTTGCTTTGCTGTCAACAAGCTTCTGGCACATTCCAGCTCTTCCAGGGATCCTCCTGATATCAATCTTGAAGCCTATTCAGAACACCAGTGGGAGTCAGGGCTGATGTGGGGCCAACATTCATGCTGAGAATCAGCCCCATTCCATTATGCCTGTGGAAGCCCCGGGCATCCGCCCCGTCCCCCACTTGGCCCTGTTTGCTGGGGGGATAGAGATCTGGTGGGAGTCCAAAGCATACGGCCACACGAGAGCAGCACTGTCAGTTGCTCCTTCACACTGAGCTGAGCAGCAGACCGGCCAAAGACCCTGCTTCTTCTAGCGCTCGGAACTGCTCTGGAGCCTTGATGAAACGCTGCCTCTGCTCTATCACAAGTGAATTGCAGCGTTACAGAGGGGCTTCGAGACTAAGCAGGACTCCATGTATCCCGGTGCTCCTGTGACTTCCTTTAAAACGCTGGAGCACTAAGGGACAGGGGAATAACCCAGCTCTGGTCTTCACTCTGTAGATGAAGAAATGGAAGCCCAGAGAGGTGGGTTGACTTTCCCAAAGGAAGGTTCTTCTGTCACCAGGCCAGGGTTTGGATTCCTTGGGTTCTTCTGATGCCTCTGGACTAAACTCTAGTTCATACACTGGGATATGGTTCTGAATGAGGCTGTGAGCTAGAGGACATGGGGTTAATAAGAGTAGACTATAAAATATCTTCTGGTTGGAGAAAAAAATGTCTTAAAATTATTTTTTAATTAATTAATATCAAATGATTCTTTATTCTTTCAGTTTTCTTATTAGTAATTTAATACTGATTAACAGAATTGTAAGATAACAGGAGTACAATTCCATACAGTTCCCACCACCAGAGTTCCTTGTCCCATCCCCTCCACTAGAAGCTTTCTTATTCTTTATTCCTCTCTGGGATTATGGACCATGATTCTTCATGAGGTACAGAAGGTGACAGTTCTGGCTTCTGTAGTTGCTTCTCCTCTGGACATGGATATCGGCAGGTTGATCCACACCTCCCAGCCCATTTCTATCTTTCCCTAGTTGGGTAAGGCTCTGGAGAGGTGGGATTCTGCGACACATTGGTGAGGCCGTCTGCCCAGCGAAGTCAGGATGGAATCATAGTAGCAACTGTAACTTGTTGGCTGAAAAGTGGTGAGATATAGAGGAGGACAAAATGTTTAGTGAACAGGAACCCAAAGGCAGGAATAGAGCAGATGAAATTAGGGGTCTTCTGGTGATGAGAAGCTAGGAAGTCTATTTTAAACATTCCAAGCTGGCCTATGACATTAGTAATGTTTGCCAGAGCTTGATAGCTAACATGCACGTGGTCTAAAAATACTGTCTTGGGGGGAGATTGTGTCAGATTTGAAAATAAGACTAGAAAGCTGGATTAGGGCAAAGAGTAGCTCCCAAACATGGAAGTAGATGGGATAAACAGAATTCAGAATTCTTGTCTGTGCCTTTCTCTTGTTGAATCTGTCCTCGCTTAAGAGATCTATCAAGTTTCTCACACTGACCATCTGTCTGTTTTATCTTACTGATCACCTACTTCATTGGCTCAAGATTGCAGGGACCTGAACCTTCTTGCAGACATCGTCCTCAAGCTTTCTGAGAAGGGGCTTGTGTGACCGGCATGGCTTTTACCTCCAGGAAATCCTGCTTCTTGCTAATTTTCCACCTGAGAAGGGCTGGTTAGTCTCAGGTCTTTGTTTGATGTGTGTGATGTGTTCTTTCTCTGGCTTTGATTCTCGGTTCAGGTTGGTAACAGATTCTCCAAAGAGGGTCTGAACTTTAGCTGACAGTATCCTGGGAGGATCTTTGATGCCTGGTCCCACAGGCAATGGAGACTGTTCTCTCTTTGCCCAGTTCTAGGGGTAAGAACCGAATGGTTCTACTGAGTTTAGCAGTAGACTGCAGAATCAGAATCTCATTTGTTGAGATGTCACATTAAGTCTTAGACCGATTTTTTTTTCCCCCAAGGAGTAAGGCAGAACCACACTTGCTGAGTACCTGGGTTGCCATGAGGTCCCCCTGGCTGTGTCTCTCTGGGAAGGACCATGTCCAGCACTGCACTAGCACAAGAGGACTGTCAGCATGTGTGTCATACCCAGAGACTGGGGAACTCTGGGGTTTCCAGAGTATCCTGCCTTGAGGCCAACCCAGATGGCAGCAGCTCTCGTGACCTGGCATCTCCAGTCGTTTGTTGAGACTACACTTAAAACTTGACTTCTTTCCAGAGATGAAGAGGATGGGCATTGGCATTATTCATTCAAGATTGGTTTTGAAGCATAAATTGAGCACAAACCTGCCTTCTGAGGCAAGGCTGGTGAATTATGGACACAAGCTGATTACACGTAGATTCTTCTCCTAAAACCTACTGGCAGCAGCCAGGAAAATAATCACTGGGTAGCATTTCTAGTGGCAAAAGACATCAACCCACAGAGCAGTTTTGGTGAATGCTGGGTGATGATGGAGTCTGCATGCCAAACCTGAACACTGATTCACTGTCTCACCATGTGCCAAAGCCATGACTTCTTCACTGGCTTGTCTCCTTTTTCCTCCTCCCTCCCTTGTTCCCTCCCTCACTTCTTTTCTTTCTTACCGTCTTTGGTCTTGTATGTCACAGGGTAGCCGGTGACTACTGGTGATGTGTAACATCAGTGGTATCTAATTCTTGAGTTTGTTCATATCTATCTATTTATTTATTTATGTATTTATGGTAGAACCAGGACCTCATGCATGTGGGATTTCGTTGGTCTAGGGCACTTTTTTTTTTTTTCATTTAGATAGAAAAACTGAAAACTGAGACAGACACAGAGAGCTCTGTTCTTTGGCCTGGACAGAGGGCTGGCATCTCCTTCCTTCCTCCCTCCCTCCTCCTTCCTTCCTTTTTTTTTTGCTTCCAGGGTTATCACTGGGGCTCACTGCTTGCACTACAAATCCACTGCTCCTGTGGCCATTTTTTTCAACTTTCTTTTTTTTCTCCTTATTCTTCTCCTTCTTCTTTCTTCTTTTTTTGGATAGGACAGAGAGAAATTGAGATGGGAAGGGAAGATAGAGAAGGAGAGAGAAAGATAGACACCTGCATATCTGCTTCACCACTTATAAAGCGACCCACCCCCCGTAGGTGGGGAGCCAGAGATTCAAACTGGGATCCTTGTGAGGGCTCTTGCGCTTCATAATATGTGCGCTTAACCTGGTGTGCCACTGCCCCTCCTTTCTTTAGTGCATACTTCTTTGTTTAAAAAGTGAACAAGAATATATGTACTTATTTCTGTGAGTGAAGAGACCAGTGCACTGCTTAGCTCTGGCCCATGTGATGCCGGTGATTCAACCTGAAGCCTCATGCATGCAAGTCCTGGGCTTTGCTGCTGAAATACTGAAATTGCTGCTTTGCTCCTCACCCCTCACCTCCATGTGGGTGTTTTCTTCTGGAAGGAGAGTACTTTTGCATGAGAACAGCACTATTACTAGCCTGTCATCCAAGGAGGGTAGCAAGTTGGCCAGACAGGGGCAGCTTTTGCCTGTTAATCTTCAGGGTCAGATATTTCTGCCTTTTTGTCCCTTGAGTATAGATAGCATTGTTCTGCAAGCTAAGATTCTGACTCTACCTCTCCCAGAGACACGATTATTTTTCACTCCGAAGATTAGATATCCTCACAAGGACAGTATATTTTCCAAATTTCTCTGCCTTGAAGCAAAATAACAAAACCACAAAGGCATTTAATCTGGTTAATGAGTAAAAGTGAAGATGGTGGGGTGGGTGATGGGTGGGGGAGGAGATAGGGGAGCCTGACAATTTTGGGGAGCCGTGAGAGGAGGCCTTCTATGCTAGCTCCACTCGCTTCTCTGTTTTTTCTTTCTCTAAAAAGTATTTTATTTATTAATTAATTAGATAGAGACAGAGAGAAGTTGAGAAGGAAGGGGAGATATAGGTAGAAAGAGAGACCTGTCTGTGGCCACACCACCCTGAACACGCCCGATCTTGTCTGATCTCAGAAACTAAGCAGGGTCCGGCCTGGTTAGTACTTGGATGGGAGAAAGAGAGACCTGCACACCTGCTTCACTGCTCATGAAGTATCCTCCATGCAGGTGGGGAACAGGGGCTCAAACCCAGGTTCCTTATGCCTGGTAATATGTGTGCTTAACCAGTTGCACCACCGCCTCTGTTTTCCTGTATTAGACATGCAAGGAGAGGCCCAGTTTCTCAAAGCTTGAGGCTGACTTGTGTGGGCCCCTTCTCTGCCAGGCTGGTTGCTGCGAGCCACGGAGCTGTAATTACTCAATCCTCAGGACAACAGAATTCTAAAGCAGATAGTATTTCAGCCCTGTTTCTAGGGGAGCTGGGATTTAGAGATACTAAATGTTTTCAAGGTCAAACAGTTGATAAGTTATAGAAACAAATGAAAACTCCAGGCTTTGGAGCCTTTTCTCTGAATCACAAAGGACTCAGTATTGCCCAAGAAATTAATTCTTTGTCCTATTACAGGATCTCAAGAAGGGTCCAAGGAGTCAAGTGTAAATTTAGCGTCTTTCTTTCTTTCTTTCTTTCTCTTTCTTCCTTCCTTCCATCCTTCCTTCCTTCTTTCCTTCCTTCCTTCCTTCCTTCCTTCCTTTCTTTCTTTTTAGGTTAAAAAACAGACAAACTTCACTGGGGTTCCAGACACACCTGGCTAGCAAGACAGGAAAAACTTTCAGTTTGGGTGATGTGTGGCTTGGAATTTTCTAGAATGTGACTTCTGCTTCCAGTCGAGCAGTAGCCAGTTAGAGCAGGTTCTCTGGAAATAGTTTCTGGGGAGGCATCAGGAGTACAGGTTGTGATTAGGGAGCCCTGCTGAAGGGAAGGGGAGTGACAGCTCCAGTGTGATGACAGGTAACAAGGCAGGACCTTCCTCTGTCACCACCTGTGTGTGGATGTCACCTCCCTGGGATTGGGGACCTTTCGTCAGCTGATACAGACTCTGAAGAAGCTCAGGCTTTCCTGGTCACCAAGACTGTATATTCTACCTTGAAGGGTCTCTGGGTCATGTACCCCATTTCCACCAGGACCCTTTTAGTCTCTTTGGCAATGTGACTCTACACAGAGGTCAACACCTTCTCCAGAGGCAGCCTGTGGCACACTGGAAGTCTAGACTATGTGGTCTTGCACAAGTAAAGACAGATGCCCAACCTCCTCGAGGTTACATCATAACCCCAGGCAGGGCAACGGTGTAACATCTGTAGTTTCTTTGAACCATGAGATTAAAGTCATACCTGGTTTTTCTGGAGATGCACAAAGAGTGTCTTTTACTCTTACTATGACCTTCAAGTGGAAGCACTTGGCTTTCTTTCTTCCTTTCTTTTTTAATCTTTTTATTTATTTATTACTCGATAGAGACAGAGAGAAATTGAGAGTGGAGAGGGAGATACAGAGAGGGAAAGAGACAGAAAGATACCTGCAGCCCTGCTTCACCATTCATGAAGCTTTCTCCCTGCAGGGGCTTGAACCTGGGTCCTTGTGTGCTGCAATGTGAATACAACCAGGTGCATCACCACTTGGCCCCAAGGCACTTGGCTATCTTGTCTGGATGCCAGCGTTCAAAACTAGAAACTACATTGTGATGATATAAATCCTCTAGTCACATTTTGCCTGTCAGGTTTTTGTTTGTTTGTTTTTTGTTGTTGTTTATTGCTGTTTAATGTGGCACCACTGCTGAACAGCCTTCCTGACCCAACTGTCTGTCTGACTGTCTGCCAAGAGAGAGAGAGAGAGAGAGAGAGAGAGAGAGAGAGAGAGACGGGGGGGAGATATTCCACAGCACCAGTCTGTCATCCACAGGGCTTCCCGTGGTGCCGTGTATGGTGCTCTTACATGGTGTTGGGGCTTGAACCCAGGACCAACCACATGCATCACTCTATTAGAGGTGCTGCCTGCTGTATCTCATATGTACCTCATTGCCAGCTGTCTCTAGAGAAATCCTTTTATTTTATATTTTCCTCCAGGGTTATTGCTGGGGCTTGGTGCAGGCACTACAAATTCACTGCTGCTGGTGGCCATTTTTTCTATTGGACAGAGAGAAATAGGGGAGAAGGAGATAGAGAGGGAGAGAGAAAGATAGACACCTGCAGACTTGCTTCACTACTTGTGAAGTGACCCCCTGCAGATGGGGAGTAGAGGCTCGAACCTGGATTCTTGTGCTTTGTTCTATGTGTGCTTAACTGGGTGAGCCCAGATCCTTGAGCAGGTCCTTGCACTTCTTACTATGTGCACTGGGTGCACCACTGCCCAGCTCCCTCTAGAGAAATCTTTTAGTGATCAAGACTCTAGATTAACCGTCTTTGCCTTGCTTCTTCTAGTGTTCAGCTTGAACCTGCTGGCTCACTGATTTGAATCAAGTCCCCACAGGTGGAACCTCCGATTCCGTTCTTTCAGGTCGGGAAGCTTATCCAAGAAGCAGCGGGGAGAAGCAATTTGAAGCGAGTAACTTTGGAGCTGGGAGGGAAGAGTCCCAACATCATCTTTGCCGATGCTGACCGTAAGTCACCCTCAGACCTCACATGGGCTGAGGCATGTTGCCCTTTACTGCTGCCTTTGGTGAAAAAGGATCTTTGAAGCTAAAGGACATGCAAGAGGAAAGAAGCTTTCCTAGGTCAGAACAGTAGTCAGTCACTGGAAAAGAGCTCTTGCCCACTGACAGCCAGGCAGGGCTTGCTTTCTGAGACCCTGAGCGCCATATTGACTCTGGGACGTGAAACAGGATAGCTAGAAGAGGTGAAGGCTACAGAGTGACAGTAGAGAGTGTAGGTCCAAGAAGGATGACAGAGGACCTAGTGGGGGTTGTATTGTTATGTGTTAAACTGAGAAATGTTATGCATGTACAAACTATTGTATTTATTGTTGAGTGTAAAACACTAATCTCCCAATTAAAAAAACGTGTCTACTTTGGGGGCTGGGTGCTGGTGCACCATGTTAAGTGCACATAGTGTGAAGCACAAGATCCCAGTTCGAGCCCCCGGCTCCCCACCTGCAGGAGAGTTGCTACACAAGCAGTGAAGCAGGTCTGCAGGTGTCTAGCTTTCCCTCCCCCTGACTGTCTTCCCCATCTCTCTCAGTTTTTCTCAGTCCTGTCCAACAACAGCAACAACAATGGAGGAAAAAATGGCCTCCAGGAGCAGTGAATTCATAGCGCAGGCACTGAGCCCCAGCGATAACCCTGGAGGCGGAAAAACCTTTCAAAAAATTATTACTTCCTGAGTTTTTGCTCTTAAAATGGGAACTGTGTCCACCAGTCATTTGTTTCCCTGCACAGCAACATGCAGAAGGTGCAATGGCTTTCTGAGCCTCCGTCACTGTTGTGCTGCCTGATAGATCCCTACCATCTCACTGTCTGCCTAGACCTTGGGCACTTGTGCTGTGGATGTCAAGGTCCAGCCCTTTTTATATCTATATGAAGAAGAGACTTAAAGGAGTCAAGTGGTCCCAAGTTCCCATGCAGGTGACGGGGCGGTGGGGGAGAACTCAGGCCAGACTGTGTTATCATCCAGCAAGGCGCCGTCCCCTGAGCTGAGCTGTTCCCCACATGCTCTCTGGAGAGCACGTTGTTGCTGAGTCTTTGGGGAGGATGGGGATGGGGAGCCGTCTCTGGGGTCAGCCGCAGAGCTGAGCACGTGACTGCTTCTCTCCTAGTGGACTACGCTGTGGAGCAGGCTCACCAGGGCGTGTTCTTCAACCAAGGCCAGTGCTGCACCGCCGGCTCCCGCATCTTTGTGGAGGAGTCCATCTACGAGGAGTTTGTGAGAAGAAGCGTGGAGCGGGCCAAGAGGCGTATAGTGGGGAGTCCCTTTGACCCCACCACGGAGCAGGGACCCCAGGTAGAGACATCAGAAGCATTCCTTTTTTTTTTAACCAGCAATTTAATATTGATTTACAAAATTACATGTCAACAGGGGTGTAATTCCACACCATTCCCACCACCAAGTTCCTTCTGAATCCCAAGTTCCTCCATTGCAAACCCCCCGTGGTTTTTCCAAGGTTGCAAACATGGGTTAACCATCATCTCTACAGCTGTCTGTCCACATCTGTATGTAATCACCCCCTTTCTCTTCCAGGTCAAATCCTCTCTCCCCTTCCAAGCCACACATAACCTTCTTACTACGTCTAAGTATCTCTCCTCTTTTCATTCTCTTGCTCTCTGGGACCTGACAGAACTGGAGTTCAGAGCCCTCTTATCCCCTTCCTCCTATCTTCTCCCCCACTGAGAGTATGGATCAAAGTTGTTTTGAGAGTGAAGAAGGTAGGAGTTCTGACTTCTGTAATTACTTCTCTGCTGGATTTGGGTTTTGGCTGGTTGATTCACTCTCCCAGCCTGTTTCTGTCTTTCCCTAGTGGGTTAGGGCTCTGGAGAGGTGAGGTTCCAAGACACATTGGTGAAGCCATCTGCCCAGAGAAGTCAGGGTAAATTCATGGTAGCATCTGCACCTTGGTGTCTGGAAGGTGACAGGACATATCATGAGACAAAATGGTTAACGAACAGGAACTAAAAAGTAGGGACAGAGCAGTTGAGATTAGAAGCATTCTTTTCTTTACTTAGTCCCTAGGGAGCACAGACACTAGACCCTCTGCAGGGAAGGGGGTAGGAACTCCACCAAGCAGCCTCTCCTTTTTCCCATTCCCACTTTCTCCTCTACCTTTCACCCTCTGATTTTTTCTCCCCTGTCTAATCTTCATCTCTGACAATCTATAGAAAGGGCTCAGGTTGTCTTCAGGATGATTTGAACTTTGGGAGGCAAGTTGGAGTCTGTCAGCTCTAAACAAAAGATGTGGAAGTGACAAGATGCATCTTAGCACTAGGACACAGTCCCAGTCCCAACCTCTGGGTGAAGGGCACCTCTCTCAGTGACCAAACTCAAGGAGGGTGTTTGTTGTCTTCCCTCCTCTGAAGTGATTTGCCCTTTTATCAGATGTCATGGATGGTCCACCCTGCTCCCCTTCTTTGTGGAGATTCACCTGTGGCTTACAGGTGTGTAGAAGATGAAGGGCTGTCCACTTCTCTGTCCATTGTATGGCTGCCTCTTTGAGTGCTTCCTGCCCGTGGTTGGGTGAGGAAGACCACCAGGTCACCCTCTTTAGGTCTCCAGATTCTCTATAGCCATCAAGCCACAGTTCTACATGGCATGGTTACTTCACACCATAACCAGGCTCTGAGAATTGCTAGAGGAAAAGCTGGACCAGATGTCTAGGTTGCTAGAGCCTGGGATTTCCTGCTGAGAAATCACATTGCCTAGTGATGGAGACCATTGGAGGGACATTTGATGTTCTCTTTTGAGCAGTTCACACCTCAAATAAATACCGATTTTATATGATTTTCTCTAATAACAGAGTGATTGATGACTTTTTAGCTGGTGAGGCAAGTCTGACCTTATTTTATGGACTAGGAAACTAGCTTTCTGTGTTTAAACTTAATCCTTTCCTCTAAGGGTTTACTTAAATGAATCTTTACTAAAAATATGTCCCAGGGGGCTGGATGGTGGTGCACCTGGTTGAGCACACACACTACAGTGCATAAAGACACAGGTTCAAGCCCCTGGTCCCTACCTGAAGGGGGAAAGCTTTACTAGTGATGAAGCAATGTTTTAAGTGTCTCTCTGTCTCTCTCCCTGTCTGTCTCTCCCTTCTACTCAATTTCTGGCTTTCTCTATCCAGTAAATAAGTAAAGATTTTGAAAACCAGTTACTCCAGTAGGGTGCCAAGATAGCATATTGGTTAAGCAAAAGCCTTTATTGCCTGAGGCTCTAAAATTGCCAGGTTCAAGCTCCCACAACCTCTTGATCCAGAACTGAGCATTGCTCTGGTTAAATAACGATAATGAGGGGGGGCTAGATGGTGGCACACCTGGCTGAGCACACATGTTACAGTGCGCAAAGACCCAGGTTCGAGCCCGTGGCCCCCACCTGCAAAGGGAAAGCTTCACAAGTGGTGAAGCAATGCTGCAGGTGTCTCTCCCTCTCTATCACCCCCTTCCCCTTCCCTCTCAATTTCTGACTGTCTCTATCCAGCAAATAAATAAAGATTTTTTAAAAAGTTTAAAAATAATGATAATGATAATATGCCCAGGTAGATATGGTGTGTCTCACCATGCACTTATCCACTGATTTTTTTGTCTTTAGAGTATCAGTACAACTTGATCAGTTATTTACTTAGATATAGAGGTCACTGCCTCCCCTAATAAATAATGAGTCTCCATCCTTCTAGAACATCACTTCAATCTTCCACTGGTTCTTTTGACTTGGCTGTATCATCCAAGCTGTCCCTCTGCTAGGATTGTCGTTCTGTCAAGTGGACACACACACACACACACACACACACACCGGACAGTTACCAGGGTTCACAGTGGTTTAGTAAGAGCTGCTCCACATGATGAGAGAGGAGAAAGCTTTGGGGGGAAGTGACAGGTGACCATGGCTTCTCTGGACCATGCGTATTTCCACAGATGATTTTGCCCGGAGTCCTTAAGTTGTTTCTTCTGCAGATTGATAAGAAGCAGTACAACAAGATCCTGGAGCTCATCCAGAGCGGCGTGGCGGAGGGCGCCAAGCTGGAGTGCGGTGGGAAAGGGCTGGGCTGCAAGGGCTTCTTCATCGAACCCACGGTGTTCTCCAACGTCACCGATGACATGCGCATCGCCAAGGAGGAGGTTTGCTGCCCAGGGCCCTGACATCACTGTGTCTCTCTCTTGGTGGTTTCCTGAGCCAGCAACATTGGAGTTGGGACTTTTTTTGGGGGGTGGGGTTCCTGTATGCTTTCTGCAGCAACCATAAACAAAACTATGAAAACCTCCCTTTCAGGAAAAACATTCAATAAGAAAGAAGTAGAAGGAGACCGGGTGACATGATTGCCATTATGATTAGTCAAGAGAATGATGGCAACAGTCTCAGCAACACACTGGCCGCAGCTTAGTTTCCCTCAGACAGGTCACATTAACAGGTTGTTAGTAAAGAAAGCAATGGAGGAGATAGCATAATGGTTATGCGAACAGACTCTCTATCCCGAGGCTCCCAGGCCCCAGGTTCAGTCCCCTATATCATCATAAGCCAGAAGTGAACAAGAAAGAAAGCATCATGGTATCGTCATATTTGTTTATTTTATTTGCCTCCAGCATTATCTCTGGGGCTCGGTGCCTGCTGGCACTATGAATCCACTACTCCTGGTGGCCATTATTTCCATTGTATTGCATAGGACAGAGAGCATTGAGAGAGGAGGGGAGATAAATAAGGAGAAAGACACCTGCAGACCTGCTTCACCACCACTTGTGAAGTGACCCCACTGCAGGTGGGGAATCAGGAGCTGAGACTCAGATCCTTGTGCAGATCCTTGGGTTTTGTACTGCGTGGTCTAAACCAGGGTGCGTCACCACCCAGCCTCCGGTAGCCTCGAATTTATACAGCGGGGGGCCAGGAGCAGGTCGGCCAATGGGGCAGGGAAGTGACCAGCAGGTACTGCTTTGTTGCACAGTGAACTCAGGCTGCTGGGCATTTGGAAAGCGAGTTTGTTAAATACTCTGTGAGGGGAGACTGTGGAGCCAGTCTGGGAAAGGTGGGCATCACTTGCGGTTTGATGGTGCTGAACATTAATGGCATGTGAGCAATGACAACAGAGTCATCTTGCTTTGGGACTTGGAGAACAGAGATGGCAGTCTGGACCAAGCAGCCATCCTGGTTTACACTGTGATTCTGTTGCAGATCTTTGGTCCCGTTCAGGAAATCCTGAGATTTAAGACGATGGATGAAGTTATTGAAAGAGCCAACAACTCCGACTTTGGCCTGGTGGCAGCGGTCTTTACCAATGACATCAACAAAGCCCTGACAGTGTCATCTGCAATGCAAGCTGGGACTGTGTGGTGAGATCCGAGTCAGCCCCGTTGCTCCCGCTGTAACACAGTCAGTCCCCTGGTGGTGGTGTGGGGGCCTTATCATTCCCTGGATCTTGGGGAAGTAAACATCTTCTAGAAAGATGGAGGAGGTGATCAGACTTCACCCCAAGGAGAGGCTTCACTGGCTAGGACAGCAAAATACATATTTTTTATTAATTATTTGTTTATTGCTACCAGGGTGATTGCTAGGGTTTTGTGCCTGAATGACAAATCCATCACTCCTGGTGGCTTTTTTTTCCCTCCTTTTATTTGATAGGACAGAGAAAAATTGGAAAGGGAGAGGAGATGGGAAGAGAGAAAGAGACACCTGCAGCACAGTGAAGCTGCCCCCTTACAGATGGGGGCAGGGATTTGAACCTGGGTACTTTGCACATGGTAACATGAGCACTTAACTGGGTACTCCACCGCCCAGCCTCTCCCTCTAAGTACATCTTAAGCGATACATTTTGCACTTGGGAAAAAAGAACTTAAGTGCCTATGAGGTGATGTCTGTCCAGACAGAATTCACACTCACAGTTCTGTTTTCATCTTTCAGGATCAACTGTTACAACGCCTTGAATGCCCAGAGCCCCTTTGGAGGATTCAAGATGTCTGGAAATGGGCGAGAAATGTGAGTGCCCCAAGCTGGTGGTGCCTGCAGAGTGATCGGTGGGGCCTGTGAATATCAGCATAGGGCCAGCAGGGTGGGTGGTGCCAAGCCTCTTTATCCTCTTCCTCGCATCCATTCAATGAACACATATCCTGTGGAGACAGACACACTGCTCAGAGCTGTGGATAAAACTTCACTCTTTGGGAGTCGGGCGGTATCGCAGCCGGTTAAGCGCATGTGGCGCTAAGCGCAAGGACCAACTAAGAATCCCAGTTCGAGCCCCCGGCTCCCCACCTGCAGGGGAGTCGCTTCACAGGTAGTGAAGCAGGTCTGCAGGTGTCTGTCTTTCTTTCCCCCTCTGTCTTCCCTTTCTCTCTCCATTTCTCTCTGTCCTATCCAACAATGACAACATCAATTACAACAATAATAAAAAACAACAAGGGCAACAAAGGAGAAAATAAATAAATAAAAAAAACTTCACTCTTTTACCTGACCTGGGAATGGAGAAGAGTTAATGAATCAGGAATCCCCTGTAGTAAATACTGTTAGAGAAGCATGTTAAGCAGGTTGCAAATATAGAGGAAATATTCAGTTAATTTTGTTTTCATAAAAGATATAACATTTCAGGAGTTACAGAGCAAGCATCACAGAGGCAGGGCATAGCAGGAACAAAAGTGAAGGTACAGCACACAGACTGGAGAACAAAACAGTCAGCAGAGAACCCAGTGGGGGTTGTATTGTTATGTGGAAAACTGGGAAATGTTATGCATGTACCAACTACTGTATTTACCATCAATTGTAAAACATTAGTTCCCCAATAAAGAAATTAAAAATAAAACAGAGTCAGGTGTGTCTAAAAAAAAGGTTGTGGTGATGCACCTGGTTAAGCATATACACTGCAGTGCACAAGGACCCATGTTCAAGCCCCTGGTCCTCACCTGCAGGGGGAAAGTTTCATGAATGGTGAAGCAGGGCTACAGGCGTCTCTCTGTCTCCCTTCTTCTTTTTGTCTCCCTCCTCTCTCAATTTCTGTCTCTATCCAATAATAAATAAAAACATATTTTTAATAAACAGGATCAATGGTAAGACATGGCCAGAGGGCATGTCTTGTTTTTTTCTGCAGCACTGAAAATCTATAACTGACATTCAGAAATGAGGAGGGTTTTCCAAAGTCTAGATTCCTTGCTTCTTCTTACCCACCATGGCAAAACTGTTGTGACTGTGAGTTCTGTGTTTGCCGTGTCCCCTGATGCTTCTGGGTCTGAGTACTAGTTACCATTCACTCAACAGAGACTCTTTTCACTCACTGATGTCACCTGCTTGGTGCCCATGGGTTGAGACTGAGACTGAAAAGTTAGGGATGAGCAAAAGAAACTCTGGAAATACAAGCAGAGATATGGGTTTCAATCCCAGTCTCAAGGGCTCTTAGAGAACATTGTGTATCTGCTAAGGAGATATCAGCCTTGTGGAGTCAAGATCCTGGGTAGAGCGGGGACGTCTTAGCAGAGACTAGAGAAAGGACTCATTAGAAAGATTATACAGGGGGTGGGAACTGCTGCACCTAGTTAAACATGTATATCACTATGCACAAGGACCCAGGTTGGAGCCCTAGCTCTCCACCTGCAGGAGGGACACTTGATGAGTGGCGACGCAGGTCTGCCATTGTCTCTCTTTCTCTCTCCCTCTCTATCTCCCCTCCCCTCTCAATTTCTCTCTGTCCTGTCAAAATAGAATGGAAAAAAAATGACATCTGGGAGCTGTGGATTCATAGTGTAGCCACCAAGTGCCAGCAGTAACCCTGATGACAGTTAGAAAAAGGAAAGACTTTACAGTTTCATGCATAGACATTTTTTAAATTTTTAGGAGTGTGCATCAACACCATTCCCACCACCAAAGGACCGTGTCCCATCCCCCACCCAGTGAAGCTGAGCATTTACTCTCACTCTCCACCCAGAGATACTTACTTTGGTGTCCTACTCCAAAATCAGTCAGATCTTTCTTTGAGTTTCCCTTTCTTTCTCAACTTTTCTTTATGAGTGGGATCATCCCATACTCAGCTTTATCTTTCTGACTTAGCTCACTTAACATAATTCCTTCTAGCTCCATCCAAGATGGGTCAGAGAAGGTGGGTTCATTGTTCTTAATAGCTGTGTAGTAGTCCATTGTCTAACTATACCACAGCTTTCTCAGCCACTCATCTGTTGTTGGGCACCTGGTTTGCTTCCAGGTTTTAGCTATTATGAATTGTGCTGCTATGAACATAGGTGTACACATATCTTTTTGGTTGGTTGTTATGGAGTCCTTGGGGTTTATCCCTAGGGGAGGAATTACTGATTGGGTCATATGGAAGGTCCATGTCTAGCCTTGTGAGGGTCCTCCAGACTGCTCTCCACAGAGATTGGACCAATTTACATTCCCACCAGCAGTGCAGAAGGGTTCCTCTGTCCCCACAGCCTCTCCAGCATTTGTTGCTGCTGTTCTTTTTGATGTATGCCATTCTCACAGGAGTGAGGTGGTATCTCAGTGTTGTCTTTATTTGAATTTCTCTGACAATCAGCAACCTGGAGCAATTTTTCATGTGTTTGTTAGCCTTTTGGATCTCTTCTGTAGTGAATATTCATATCCTCTGGCCATTTTTGGATGGGGTCATTTGCTTTGTTGCTGCTAAGTTTGCTGAGCTCTTTGTCTATTTTGGTTATTAGTCTCTTGTCTGACGTATGGTTGTGAAGATCTCCTCCCATTCTGTAAAGGATCTCTTTGTTTGTGTGTTGGTTTCTTTGGCTGTGCAGAAGCTTTTCAATTTAATATAGTCCCATCGGTTTGTTTCTGCTTTAGTCTTCCTTGCAATTGGGTTTGTATCATCAAAGATGTCCTAGAGGTTTAGGTGGGAAAGTGTTCCACCAATGTTTTCCTCTAAGTATTTGATAGTTTGTGGTCTAACATCCAGGTCATAGATCCATTTGGAGTTGACTTTTGCTTCTGGTGAGATAAAGTGGTTCAGTTTCATTCTTCTGCGTGTTTGACCCATTTATTGAAGAGAGCCTCCTTCCTCCATTTAATACTTTGGGCCCCCTTATCAAAGATTAGATGCCCATAGGTATGGGGGTTTAGTTCTGGGCTTTCAATTCTGTTCCACTGGTCTGTGTACCTGTTTTTGTTCCAGTACCAGGCTGTTTTGATGATGATGATGGCATTATAATATAGTTTGAGATTTGGGAGTGTGATGCCTCCATTTCTGTTTCTTTTCCTCAAGACTGTTTTGGTGATTCTAGGTGTTTTCTGGTTCTATATAAGTGATTGTAACTTTTGTTCTATTTTCTTTTTTTTTTTTTCCAGTAGTTAAACCACTTTTGTGAGGGTGATGGGGAGAGGGAAGCAGGAGGGAGGGTAAGAGAGGAGAGTGGGCCTTGACTAATGATAGCCATAAATTCAGACTTTTTTTTTTCTCTTTCTTTTTCTTTTTTTTTGTTTAATAATTTATTTCTTTATTGGGGAATTAATGCTTTACATTCAACAGTAAATACAATAGTTTGTACATGCATAACATTCCCCAGATTCCCATTTAACAATACAACCCCCACTATTTCATTCATCATCTTTCATGGACCTGTATTCTCCCCACCCACCCACCCACCCAGTCTTTTACTTTGGTGTAATACTCCAATTCCATTTCAGGTTCGACTTGTGTTTTTTTTTCTAATCTTGTTTTTCAACTTCGGCCTGAGAGTGAGATCATCCCATATTCATCCTTCTGTTTCTGACTTATTTCACTCAACATGATTTTTTCAAGGTCCATCCAAGATCGGCTGAAAACAGTGAAGTCACCATTTTTTACAGCTGAGTAGTATTCCATTGTGTATATAGACCACAACTTGCTCAGCCACTCATCTGTTGTTGGACACCTGGGTTGCTCCCAGGTTTTGGCTATTACAAATTGTGCTGACAAGAACATATGTGTACACAGATCTTTTTGGATGGATGTGTTGGGTTCCTTAGGATATATCCCCAGGAGGGGAATTGCAGGATCATAGGGTAGGTCCATTTCTAGCCTTCTGAGAGTTCTCCAGAATGCTCTCCACAGAGGTTGAACCAACTGACATTCCCACCAGCAGTGCAGGAGGGTACCTTTGACCCCACACCCTCTCCAGCATTTGCTGCTGTTACCTTTTCTGATGTCTAACATTCTCACAGGAGTGAAGTGATATCTCATTGTTGTCTTGATTTGCATTTCTCTGACAATCAGAGACTTGGAGCATTTTTTCTTAAAGAAGCTTGGTGGGATTTTGATGGGTATATAGCTCTGGGGATAATATTCATTTTGATATTAATTCTTCCAATCCATGAGCATGGGATGTTTTTCCATTTCTTGATGTCGTCCATAGATATCATTAACCAGGTATCTGCTTTGTCTTGTTTGATTTGCATGGCAATGCAATGCTATACCCATTTCTATATTACAAAGGGTGCAGAGGAGGAAGGAAGGGTTTTGGTAGTGCAATGACTGCTCCTGTGCCCACGCCATACAGCCAGCAAGTGGTGACTCTGAGGTAGGAACCTGGGTTTCAGTGGCTCCAAAGAAACTTGCTTCCCGTGCTGTTCAGAGGAGGGAACTTGAGGCCCAGGCATCAAATCTCCCCCAAGTTTCAGAGGTGGGCCAACTCCTCCTGAGATGTTAATCACCTGAAACACAGGACTGTAGCAGAGAGCAGGGAGACTCCAGGTTCTTTTTGCAGCCATAAGGTTTTTGGAGTGACATTCACAGGAAGGTGGGGCCGTGGGGTCTTCCTGAGCAGGCCTTTCCCCTCCCTGTGGGGACCAGTTTTGTTTGTTTGTTTTCTCTCATTTCAAAAGGATCTGGAACCACGTTGGCTAAATCTGTTGATTCACAGGAGAAGCATCTTCTATGGCCTTGCCTTCTGACTCTAATCACTACATTTTTTTGTAGACAAGCAATAGGTTCATGGCACAAGCTTTATATACAAGTTTGTGCAGCACTCTGCTTGACTTATGGGGTAATGACGTAGCTCTTGGGAGGGGGTACTTGGCATTTCAGGAGTAAACAAGATTCACATTGAAAGACTCAGAAGAGTTCCAGAAAAAGGCTGTGAAAGAATTTTTGTCTTGTTTTGTTTTTTAAATATTTTTATTTATTTATTATCACATAGAGAAAGAAATTGAGAGGGGAGAGAGATGGAGAAGGAGAGAGACAGAGAAACACCTGCAGCCCTGCTTCACCGCTCGGGTCCTCACACACTGTAATGTGTGTGTTTAACCAGGTGCACCACAGTCTGACACCAAGAATTGTTCATGGAGGGGGAAGGTGAATCACTGTAAGCTTGAGAAGTTCAGGAAAACTTAAGATGTGATCAGTGGGTGAGGAAAGTAAGGTGAGAAGCCGGGGAAGAGTGAGGAAGGGCTTGGTGGGAGAAGGAAGCTTGGTGTTTGGGGAAAGTGCAGTGAACCCTTGGACTGGCTCATGGCAACCTTGTGCAGTGTTCAGTCACAGAGTATGTGTAGCTTTGCAAGCAGGATGGATTTCTGAGGCCACGCTGCCTAAATTTGTGTACTAGCTCTGCTACTTAATACCTTAGACAACCTTGGATAATTAGTTTCACTAAGCCTCAGCATCCTCCTGTATAAACTGGAAGTGATTGTAGACTCTACTCTTGAAGGTGGCTGATAGTGTTGAACAGGTTAAACATTCATCTGAGTTTCTCGCAAATCTCAGAAAACGCTGGCTGCTACCACCATTACTGTTCAAGTAGGAGCTTCATGTCAGTGGCCCATATTTTTCTGAATGAATGTGTGACGTTGGAGGGTGTGTTAATTTTTTCCTAAATTCCAGTGAGTCTCCCCAGTGTGTTTTCTGTCCCTACTGTTGCCTCCTCAGAGAGACTGTTCTTTCTTGAAGGTTGGCCTCTTTGGCTCCCAGTACCTCTTAGTGACTTTCCACCCTACCCTCCAGAGCCAGCCTGGATTCCACTTGCTTACTTAGTGTTCCTTCAGTGTCTGGAAAGTCTCTTTGCATTCTCAGTGTCTCTTCTGAACTTGCATCTGTCTATTTCTGCTCTTTGGGAACAAAGCATCCGGCTGGCGATGCCATTGCCCGCCTCTGTGTTTGTGCTCTCCGTGTTTCTCCAAAGGTGGGGTAGTCATGAGTTTCAGGACTAGTACTCGCACTGAGTCCTTTGCCACAGATCATTAGCAGAGTGAATCATGGGCATACAGTACACTCATCATCATTTATTCCTGTTGGACGGCTCCCCGTCACAGCCTAGCCCTGGGGGGGGGGGGGGCTTTGCTGGCCAGCATCCTGCCAGCAGTCAAGCTGGTGAGGTTGTCCAGTGTCTTCCCATCAGAAACAGTCTCCTCGCCTGGCACGATGGCCCGGGAGGTAGTTCCGCTGAGTCAGAGTGAAGACTGAAAAGACAGCCCTTCTGGACGCTTCTGTGATCTGGCTAGAAACTAATGAGGGAGCATCCTGCTTTGAAAATCCTCCTTCATCTTGTCCAGATTAGAAAGTTGTCTGTCCCTAGTTGCCCCCATTTCTCTTCCTTGGATGACCTGGAGTGGAAGGAGATGATTCAAGGGAAACAACCTGGCAGGCTCTGATTCCTCCTCCTCCTCCTCCTCCTCCTCTTACCTCTCCTCCTCCTTCTCCTTCTCCTCCACTTTTCCTATTTCCTCCTCCACCTCTTCTATCTTATTTCCCTCCTCCTTCTCCTCCTCCTCCTCCTCCTCCTCCTCACTTTACACAGCCCAGAAACACCATGGACAGACAGTGTCATGGAGCTTTGGTTCTTGATACCTCCTTGCCCTCCTGGAAGAGGAACAAAGAAGGAGGAAGTGGCACTTTCTGAAAACCAACTCCTAGGAAGGCACGGGGTAAGACACCCCCAGATTGTGGAGAGGCCGCCCTTTTCAAGTTACCACTGGGCCAGCCACCATGTCAGGGTCACGGAGGGGCTGAGAGTCTCAGTTCTGCCTGTCCCGTGTTTTGCTCTTCCTGTTCCTTCCCCTACTTCCTCATTTAAGCAGCCTACCCCTCGGATTGTGGAGCCCAGGCAATAAAAATATATGAGTCACGAACCAAGAGGGTGGAAAGTAAGAGAGCTGTGAGGCTCAGTCTGGGGAAAACTCAGGACTCCGGCTTGGAAGCTGAGATGGTTGGAGCAGCCTGCTGTGAGTCAGGGCTTCTCGGGTGTGTGCTCCTGTGTGTACCTGTGTGCGTGAGGGGCAGGTGGAATACACATGTCTGGAGTCCCCCTCCTGTATCCTCAGAGATTCTTTCATTTTCTAGCATAACCAGGACTTTGTACATGCATGATCTCACTGCTCTAGGCCCCCTTCTCATTCAGAGACAGACAGACAGACAGACAGACAGACAGACAGACAGAGATGGAGCCTGAACTTCCTCTATTGCCATAGCAGAATCAGGGCTCAGTCTTGGCTTGCATGTAGAGTGAAGCACGCAGCATACCAGGTGACCTAGCTCTCCTGCCCAGGATTCCAGGATTCCCTTTTCTTTTCTTTTCTCTTTTTTCTTTTCTTTTTTTTCTCTTCTTTTCCTCTTCTCTTCTTTTCTCATCTCTTTCTTTTTTCTTTGCTTGCTTGCTTTCTTCCTTCCTTTATTTATATTGCCACCAGGATTATTGCTTGGCCTTGGTGCCTATACAGCGAATCCACCACTTCAGTGACCATATTTTCTTTTCTTTGTTCTTTTATTTGAAATGACAGAGAGAAACTTAGGAGGAGGAGAAAGGGGAAAGGGAAGAGACACCAGCAGCACTCCTTCATTATTCATGAAGCTTCCCCCCTGCAGGCAGGGATGAGGTTTGAACTCTGAGTTTTTGTGCTGTCTGAACACTCTTGGGCTTGTCACCCCCTGGCTTGGGGTTTATATTTCTGCCAAGTTTATGGAAAGATTTTGCTGAAGGAGGCCTGGAGAACTCACTCTGCACATAACAGGGCTGGAACAGAGATGCAAATCTGAAATCTTAAGTCCCAGGGACTCCCGAAAGACTGGCTGAGAAGTACCAAGACCTAACACCTCCCCTTATGCAGGTGTGCCAGTGGGTACCTTCAGGGCTTGTCACTGGAGCCAGCACCTGTGTCCTGTCACTGTGCAGCCATGGTGGTGTCCACAGAGACTGGGGACCCACCCCTGCCTGTTTCCCTTAACCTCTGAGCTATCTGGGCCACAGACTTTAACCAGGTCAAGTAGGTTGAAAGAAAAAGGTGGAAAGAAAGACAGGAGGCCAGGTGGTGGCACAGCCAGTTGAACACACATGTCACTATGTATGAGGACCCAGGTGCAAGCCCCCCTCACCTGCAGGGGGGGGATGTTCATGAGAAGCAGGTTTGCAGGTGTCTCTTGGTCTTCCTCTGTTTCTCCCTCGCCTTTCTCAACTTCTCTCTGTTGTATCTAGTTAAAAACAGGGAAAATGGCCGCCGTCCCTGTCTCAGGTTCCATTTATTTATTTATTGCCACCAGAGTTATCTCTATGTCAATCCACCACTCCTGGTGGCCATTTTATTTTCTTTTATTTGATAGAACCGAGAGAAATTGAGAGGCAAGGGAGAGAGAGAGGGAGAGAGAATGAGAGACACCTGCATCACTGCTTCACCATACATGAAGCTTCTTCCCCCCTGCACCTGGGGACCCTTCACATGGTAACATGTGTGCTCAACTAGGCATGCCATCATTCAGAACCCACACATCCTGTCCCTCCTCTGCCCCAGGACATCTCTCTAACTTTCCCCAATACCCTGGTCTGTAGGCAATTTTTTCTAGGGCAGATGTGTTGGTTTCAATGGCAGAGGGCTGCCTGGGGCCCAAGAGGTGAGGCCTCAGGCCCAGCAGAACTTTCTGGAGCCTGGCACACTGTAAGGGTAGAGGGAGTTGGGACCATGCAGTCGCCCTCCACTGCAGTTGTGCAGGAAGTTTCTGGCCCCTTAGTCCACCTGGATTTTCTCACTGTTTGTCTGAGTGGGAGGAGAGGCATTCAGGGCCTGCACTCCCGCACCTTCCTGAGTGTGTGCACAAGCCATGAGATGAGCAGGGCGTGACCTCCAGAAGTGAGGCAGATGACATCCAGTGAGGAAGAGACATACCCCAAAGCGCCCGAGGGCAGGAAAAAGTCTGGAGAGAGCCATCCCAGAACTGGTCACAGGGAGCCCCAAGCCCAAGGAGCTAAAGAGGGAGCTCACTACTCCTGAGACACAGAGCAAGTTAGAGCCCATATCACCTTTGCCCTCAGCTACCCTCAGCTACCCCTCCCTCAGGTGACACGTCCACTCAGGGGCCCTCCAGACTCAGAGGAGCTGCTGGTGAAATTAACTGGTGCTTTTATGTTGGGCAGGGAGGTCTCCTGGGCGGCAGCAGAAGGAACAGTCTCTGGCAGGTCACCATGGCAAAACCCAGACACTGGAACTCCGCTCCTTTTATCCAAGGCAACTTCCTAATGACCTATCCGTGGTATTCTTCATTCTGCTAGGGGTGGTCTAGCTACAGCACAACTGGGAAAGGAAGGGGGATTGGAAGAAGCCCTCCCTTCCTCCCCATTATTCACAGTCTCTTCTGAGCACCTGCATAGCCTGTCACCCCCCACCACCACCACCACACACCCATTAGACTTGGCTGAGGGTACAGAGCAAGCTGGTAGCAGGGCAGCAGCAGAGTGTGTGAGGTGTACTGGGCTCCCCCAGGCGCATCTCCCTCTGAGGGTGTCAGGACAGCTTCCCAGTGGAGTGACTCTCAAAAACCATGCAAGGGAAACAGTGTTCAAGTACTTTAAGGAAAACAAGACATGGACCAGGTGGTGGCACACAGGATTAAACACACATGTTCCAATGCACAAGGACGCATTTTCGAGCCCCTGTCCTCACCTGCAGGGGGAAAGCTTTGCAGGTGATGAAGTAAGGCTGCAGGTGGCTTCTCCTTTCCTTCTCAGTTTCTGACTGTCTCTAGCCAATAAATAACTAAACATAATAATAATGGTAAAAATAGTTCTTTTCTCCCAGTGAATGAGAGGATGGGGTGGGGGGGGGAAGGGGGTTAAGAGAGCGAGAAGGAACAGGGGGGAGGAAAGCACAGAGAAGGAACATCTTGCCAGATGAATGAGGTCTCTGAGGCAAGATGGAAGGGGGCCAAGAAGCTTCTTGAAGGGACAGCATACCACCCCCTCCCAACTCTTCTGTTGTTGTTGTTGCCATATATAATATATCATTTTCTTGTGGGGAGGGCCAGTGGTTTGCAGCACAGTTGTTGATACCTGGGTACAAGCTCTCATATAAAACACTCTCACCCCCAACTTAGGTCTTTTTCTACCATCATGCAACAGGACCTCAAAGCTGTCCCTAGAGCCCCGCCTCTCCCACCTTCTTCCCCAGAGTTCTTTGCTTTGGTGCAATACACCAGACACATCTTTTTTTAAAAAAAGATCTCATTGTTTTAAAAAAATATTTATTTGTATATTTCCTTTTGTTGCCCTTGTTGTCTTATTATTGTTGTTACTGATGTCATTGTTGTTGGATAGAACAGAGAGAAATGGAGAGAGGAGGGGAAGACAGAGGGGGAGAGAAAGACAGACACCCGCAGACCTGCTTCACTGCTTGTGAAGAGACTCCCCTGCAGGTGGGGAGTTGGGGTCTTGAACCGGGATCCTTAGGCCGGTCCTTGCGCTTAACCCACTGCACTACCGCCCAACTCCCTACCAAACACATCTTAAAATCTTTTGAGTCAGTTGTTCTGATTTTGTCATTTCCCCCACCCCCCAGGACTTTGGAGACTGTGGACTGTCCACAGGACCTTGTATTTATGGCACTGCAGGTGACTAATCAAAGCAAAGCCTTAAAGGATGCTGAAATACTAATCTAGAGAGACATACACACACCTGTGGTCTTAGCTGCACTATTCGCAATAGCCAGAGCGGAAGCAGCCTTAATGCTCATCAACAGATGACTGGCTAGAGAATTTATGGGATATGTAGTCCATAGAATACTACTCTGCCATCAAAAAAGATAATATTGTATTTTGGGGGTAAAAATGGATGGGCCCCAAGGTGATTGTGTTTAGTGGAATGAGTAAAGAGATGACAGACAACTACCAGATGGTTTCCTTCATATGTGAAATCTAGAGATCAGATATGCATACTTAAAGGAAGAAAAAAAAAGCAAGCAAATTGTTTCTTTTTAAAACTTCATTTTTTAAAATTATGGAATAGAGACAGAGAGAAATTGAGAGAGGAGGGGAAGATAGAGATGGAGAAAGACAAAGAGACACCTGCAGACCTTGTGGGGACCAGGGGCTCGAACCTGGGTCCTTGTGGACTATCATGTGTGTGCTTAACCAGGTGTGCCACCACCTGGCCCCCAAACTGTTTCTGAGACCTATGAGCACTATGGTGGTTTTCTCTGAGAGGTGGGAGGGTTGGGACACAGAACACTGGTAGTGGGTATGGTGTGGAACTATACACTGTAATCTTATCATCTGTAACTTACTGTTCGTAACCTTAACAAGCAAAGGCGAAGCCTAAAACTACTGTGTCCATCTCTTCTTCAACGTCAGTGAAGAGGAGTCAAGACCACCACACCGCGAGTCCCCCTGCCAGTGCCTTGCTTGCCTTTCAGTTCAGTGGAGTAGAAGTGATGGGGGGGACTGTGCATTAGGACACATGTTCTGCAGAATGAGCACTCCAGACTGGGGTTTTAGACGAGAAACGCACAGCCATGTCCCAGGAGAAATGCACAGTCCAGAAACAGAGCCCTGGGACAGGGATCTGCTGCAGGAGATGCCCACCCACCCAGGCTGACTTCAGGACTACTTCTCCAAGCAGCTGGGAATCCTAGACCCTCTGTGGGAGACTGACAGAAACAGGTCACCTGTTCCCTTTCAGAAGCAGCGGCTGCTCCTAAGCTGTGGCTTCTCTGTTCCTCAGGGGAAGATGGGCTGTTGGGGGAGTGGGGGGGGGGGGGTAGGGAGAAACGGCTCTAGGAATTGCCACCTGCAGACTCAGGCCCAGCTGTTCCTAGGTGATAAGTCTGACCTCACCTTCTGGGGCCTCTGACTGGGTGTCTGAGAATGAACTGCCCACTTTCTGTGTTTCAGGGGAGAATTCGGTTTGCGAGAATACTCAGAAGTTAAGACAGTGACGGTCAAGATCCCCCAGAAGAACTCCTAAGATGCCAGGAGAAGGTGATGGCCAGCTTGCAGGACCCTGCCCCTCTCCCTCTGCTTCCCCGGGTGGGTGGGGGAGGGGGGTTGCTCTCAGGAACCCAGGTCTATACTCAGTCCTTACTTAAAGGTGGAAATGGCCAGGCTGGCCAGTGTAACTGACACAGAACACGAACTGGGCAGGGCTCCTTGGGCTCTGGAAAGGCTCACCTTAAAGATGCTAATAGTGGGGCTGAGGAGATAGCATAATGGTTATGCAAAAGACGTTCATCCCTGAGGTTTCAAGGTCCCTGGTTCAATGCCCAGTGCCACCAAGAGCCAGACCTGAGCAGTGCACCAGTTTCTCTCTTTCTCTCTGAAGCTCACTCATTAAAATAAATTTTAAAAGATACATAGTAAACCCTCCTGCACTGCTGGTGGGAATGTAAATTGGTCCAACCTCTGTGGAGAGCAGTCTGGAGAACTCTCACAAGACTAGAAATGGACCTACCCTATGAGCCTACAATTCCCCTCCTGGGGATATATCCTAAGGAACCCAACACATTCATCCAAAAAGATCTGTGTACACATATGTTCTTGGCAGCACAATTTGTAATAGCCAAAACCTGGAAGCAACCCAGGTGTCCAACAACAGATGAGTGGCTGAGCAAGTTGTGGTCTATATACACAATGGAATACTACTCAGCTATCAAAAATGGTGACTTCACCGTTTTTAAGCCCATCTTGGATGGAGCTTGAAGAAATCGTGTTAAGTGAAATAAGTCAGAAACAGAAGGATGAATATGGGATGATCTCACTCTCAGGCAGAAATTGAAAAACAAGATCAGAAGAGAAAACACAAGTAGAACCTAAACTGGAGTTGGCATATTGCACCAAAGTAAAAGACTCTGGGGTGGAAGTGGGGGAGAGTATAGGTCCAAAAAGGATGACAGAGGACCTAGTGGTATTGTTATGTGGAAAACTGAGAAATGTTATGTACAAAGTATTGTATTTACTGTCAAATGTAAAATGTTATTCCCCCAATAAAGAATTTTTTTTAAAGATACCTAATAGTGGGGGGGGGGGGACAAGGAGAGAAGGGCAGCTACTAGGGTTACCGTTTTTTCATGCCCTTTTCTGGAAGGAAGAGATGGAGAAGAGAGTCAGATTCTTGGATGCCTTCTGTCCTCAGGAACTTTCCTCTTGGGCAAAGGTAACCTTCCCATTGTCTTCATCTCACCCCACTCCTCAACCCCGTCTTCTGGGCCGTCCCCACTGCCGGCCCTCCATGGAGATCTCAGCTGAACTCATTGGGGGCAGATGTTTGGGCCTGGAACAATTTTCCAAGGTTTTGCAGCCAAATTACCATTTCATGTTATCCACTGCTTCAAAGCAAAACACGAACTGGTTTTAGTTAGAGCCAGACCAGACTGCAAATGCCAGGAGCTGGGACGCTGCAGATGTGCTGGGGAGGCCAAACAGGGCTAAACCTGACGCCATCTGCCTCTGGCACCAAGAGAGTGTGAGCATGGAGGGAAAGGGCAGGAAGAGGGAGGCCGGGAGAGCCTCGTGTGGAGCCCATGCTTCCCAGCCTGCGTGTGGCGTGGACACCCGTACCTTTCGCCTCTCACTCGATGCTCTGGAATAAGGCAGGGCCTGGGCTGGTTTTTATAAACTGCTAAAACCTTTCTTTCCCAAAGCTTATCACAAAGATCACAACCCCCTCCCCCCCAGACAGTCTGTATAGCCTTGTAGATTTGGGAAAAGGTAATGGTGGGTGGATGCCTTGTAGACATAATTCTCCATCTGAAACTGGGTGCAGATCTTCTGAATGTTTTATTTTATTTTGAATAGAGACAGAAATGGAGAGGGAAGAGGGAGATGCAGAGGGAGAGAGAGACACCTGCAGTGCTGCTTCGCCAGTTGGGAAGCTTCTCCCCTGCAGGTGGGGCCTGGGGATTTGAACCTGGGTCCCTGCGCACGGTAACGTGTGCATTCTGCCAGATGTGCCACCATTCAGCCCTATTGACTGCAGATCTTAAGGGATAATTACCTCTGTGGGCAGAACCTCTAGCTCCTCTGCTCCCCCAGATCCCACTCACAGCACCTGCTTCCCCCAGTGATGTATTAGGTGTCACTTGGACCTGTCATACCCTAAACAGGTCCCGTATCTACCGGCAGTAATCTGAGGAGGTCTGACCAAGCCTGGAACTTTATTTATTTTTATTTATTTTAATTTTTATTTATAAAAAGGAAACACTGACAAAAACCATAGGATAAGAGGGGTACAACTCCACACAATTCTCACCACCAGAACTCTGTATCACACCCCCTCCCCTGATAGCTTTCCTAGTCTTTATCCCTCTGGGAGTATGGACCCCGGGTGATTATGGGATGCAGAAGGTGGAAGGTCTGGCTTCTGTAATTGCTTCCCCGCTGAATATGGATGCTGACAGGTCGATCCATACTCCCAGCTTGCCTCTCTCTTTCCCTAGTGGGATGAGGCTTGCTCTGGGGAAGTGGGGCTCCAGGACACATTGGTGGGGTCATCTGCCCACCATCTGGAAGTCCAGTTGACATGATGTTAGCATCTGGAACCTGGTGGCTGAAAAAAAAGAGTTAGCATATAGATCCAAAAAAAAAAAAAAAAGTTGACTAATCATGAACCTAAAGGCTAGAAAAGTTCATATGAAGAGTTGGGGGAATAAGAGAACCATACAAAAGGAACTTAGGAACTTTCTTTTTTTTTTTTTCTATGCAGAGTCCCAGCACACCGCGATCACCATGCTCCTCCAGGGCCCCTCCGTCTGTCCGTCCATCAGTCACACCCAGTGGTTCATCACATGTCACCCTTGCCTCTCAGCCTGCCCTGTGCCAGGCCACATGCTCCTGGTCCCCAGAGAAGCCACCAGCTTGGTGCAGGCAGTGTCGGATTTCTCTCCTCCCGCGCCTCCCCCATCTCCCTCATCTGCCAAGCCCAATCCGATCTCTAATGTTAGACGGAGCTCACTTATTTAAAAGTGCCAAACTTAACCTAAAGTATCTGACATGCGGGCCACACGTATACAGCCCCACGTATTCAACAGTCTTCTGCTTCCTAGCCAGTTTTCTATTTATAACCTGTGTCTCTCCATGATGTTTAAAGGACTCTCCACTCGCTGGGGCTTACAGATGACACACAGTGTGTCTGTGGCCAAGGGTCCCAGAGATGTCACTCTTTCAGGTGGCGCCAAGCTTTTCCCTGTAGTGTACATCCCAGTGAATACACCCACTAACCAGCTAGTTACCTTTGCCCTCTATAGAGAATGTGAAAAGGAAGATCTATTCCTTCTAATGTACGTAAGAAACACACCTCTGGGCTAGCAATAAAGCATTTATATTGTGTATTCCTTGGGCTCCTCTGGCTCTGTTTGCGGATGTGTGGGTCCTTGTCCCAGCAGCCCTGTCTGCTCTTCCTGGGTACCAAGCACAAGGCTGGAAGGGTATCTTATTGTGGCAGGGATCTACGCTCAGCTTGCTTGCTTGCTTGCTCTCTTGCTTCCTTCCTTTCTTTAAATATTTTGTTGGTTTATTTATTGGACAGAGACAGAAATCGAGAGGGAGGGGGAAGATAGCAAGGAAGAGAGACAGAGAGACACCGGCGACACTTCTTCACCACTTGAGAAGCTTCCGCCTGCAGGTGGGGACCTGGGGCTTGAACTCTGTGCCTTGCACATTGTAATATGTGCACTCAACCAGGTGCGCCACCACCTGGCCCCCATAATCCCTGCTCTCTGTCTGTTCAGACTGCTTATGTGCGTGTCATCTTGCGTGGAAGACAAATGTACTCACAGGATGCAACAACTATCATTCAGAGCAGCCTCCGTGAAAGCTCTAAGTAGAGAAATGTTTAGGGTTTCGTCCTCACCCATGGGAACTTCCAACACTAGAGTTCAGGTCACAGATGGCATTTTGCACTCCTCCCTTCTTTCCTTCCTTCCTTCCTTCCTTTGTTCCTTCTTTTCCTTCTTCATTCACTCATTTATTCATTTAACAAAGTAAACTAAAGGAAAAATCCCAGTGCCCTCTTTTTGCAACTAAAAGTCTACTGTCTGTCAGTGGGAACTGTGTGAACAGCTAGTGTTCTTTTTGTTTGTTTGTTTTATTTTGTTTTGTTTTTCTCTGTATCCTCAGAGCCGAGCTTTCTGGGAGTGATTTCTGTCCCTGAACCTGCACATCCCCTCCTTCCAAATCCCTAGACTCTCGACCCACCATGGGTCAAATAAGGCCAAAACAGACTATGGTTTCGTCACAGAAGAAGTCAGATGCCTATCTGAGCAGAGAGATGTTCTCTGGATGCTGTGGGTTGTTCTGACAGGCTGAGGTCTTGTCCCTAAGTGGAACAGATAAAGTGGGGGAGGGAGGAAGAATGCAGTCTTGGGGGTTGTGGGTTCATTTTAAAGTCCTCTGGAGAGGACCCTCACCCCACCCCACCCCACAGAGCTGATGCATAGCTGGGATCTAGAATAAGACAGAACTGGATAGTTCTTCAAAGCACAAAGTTTTGTTCCTTTTTGAACATTAAAATAATGTTTTGATAAGGCAGGAAGAAATTGAGAGGAAAGGGGAGGAGAGAAAATGACACCTGCAGCTTCAGTACCTCACTATCAAAGCTTCTGCACTGCAAATTGGGACCTGGAGCTTGAACTGAGGTCCTTGAGCATGATAACATGGACACTCAGCTGCATGTGTCACTGCTCAGCCCCCGCAAAGTGTAGTTTCTTTTCTTTATTTATTCCCTTTTGTTGCCCTTGTTTTATTGTTGCAGTTATTATTGTTGTTGATGATGTCATTATTGTTGGATAGGACAGAGAGAAATGGAGAGAGGAGGGGAAGACAGAGAGGAGGAGAGAGAGACAGACACCTGCAGACCTGCTTCACCGCCTGTGAAGCGACTCCCCTGCAGGTGGGGAGTCGGGGGCTCGAACCGGGATCTTTGTACCGGTCCTTATGCTTTGCGCCACCTGTGCTTAACCCACTGCATTACCGCCCAACTCCCTGCAAAGTGTAGTTTCTTAAACTTCCTCTCTTTGTGATCCTGAACTAAAGGCAAATCAGGATGATATGACAAGTGCCATCAATGAAGGGAACGCAGAGATCCTGGCAGTCCTAGTTCATCAGCACCTCATGTTTATATAAGGCCACTTAAGATTTTATTGGGGGGATTAATAGTTAACAGTTAACCGTAAATATAGTCCTTTGTACGTAAGTATAATTTCTCAGCTTTTCAGTTTTCTGCATAACACTCTGAACTCCCAGCCTAGGTCCTCCTCCACCATTATGCACCAGGACCTGGACCCCCACCCCAGAGTCCTTTACTTTGTAATACACCAAAACCCAGCCCAAGTTCCTGCTTCTGTTCTTATTTCTCAACTTCTGTCCATGAGTGAGATCATCCCATATTCATCCTTCTCTTTCTGACTTACCTCACATCACATGATTCCTTCAAGCTCCATCCAAGATGAGGTGAAGAAGGTGACTTCCTCATTCTTCACAGCTGAGTATTATTCCATTATGTTTGTAGACCACAACTTTCTCAGCCACACATTTTTTGTTGGCCAACTGGGTTGCTTCCAGGTTTGGGCTGTTACAAATTGTGCTGCTATGAATGTAGGTGTACACAAATCTTTTTAGATGGATGTATTTGATTCCTTAGGACATATCCCCAGGAGAGAAATTGCAGGGTCATAGGGAAGGTCCATTTAACCTTCTGAGTATTCTCCAGATGCCTGCTCTCCACAGGGGTTGAACCCATTGACATTCTCTATAGGATCACCTTTAAATTGTAAAGACCCAAGCCTTCTATCATTCCTTTCCTCTGCAATGCCCTCAGTGCATGCCTACTGATGACCTCATTCTTCATGAGGCTTTAGATAATCCCTATTGGGGCTAAAGCACAGAAACAGGGGATCTACTGGGCGGTATAATAAGACAAGAAGACCACCCAGGAGAATAGGACAATCCAAGCGACAAGATGGTATATGGTTTCCACACTGGGCTGAAGGAGGGAGTGCGGGCACAGAAGGTAGGCACTCCTGGTATGACACACAGGCAGAGGTGAGGTGGAGGCACCCTTGGATGACAAGGAGGGGGCAGGTGGGTGACGTGGTACAGCTGGACAGCAAGCAATTGGGTGGCACCAAGTCCTGGGGCTCAGCCAGTCTTCTGGGCCTGGGACAGAAACTCAGGCGTTGCAGGGTACAGTGAGTGGCTGGTCTGGTGCAGAGGAGTGGAAGGAAAAACAGACCAGAGCTTGAGGGGAATTTCACGGGACACTGAGTGGGGGCAAAGGGGTGGGGGCTGGGGAAGACAGGAACAGAACAACAGGGAGGTCCCCAGAGGAGGTTTTCAAACCTGCCCTTCTGTACCACTGTCCCAGAAGTCTATAAACTGTGGTATAGAGTTTTGGGGAAAGAGCTTGACTTAAGGCTTCGAACATACATAAGCTCAGGATCAACAGAGGTTATGCATATATTTCACAGACTACTGTAAACCAGTAACCCCCTAATAAAAAAAGACTACAAATAAATATGAATGGCATTATTTAAAAAGAGAAATCCAGACAGAAATCTCCTGCAGGCAGTTGGGGAGAGAGGGTTAGAATCTGACTTTGAGGCTAAGCGCAGGTGGCGCAAAGCACAAGGACTGGCATAAGGATCCCAGTTCGAACCCCGGCTCCCCACCTGCAGGCGAGTCGCTTCACAGGCGGTGAAGCAGGTCTGCAGGTGTCTATCTTTCTCTCCTCCTCTCTGTCTTCCCCTCCCTGTCTCCATTTCTCTCTGTCCTATCCAACACCGACAACAACAATAATAACTACAACAATAAAAAAAAAAAACAAGGGCAACAAAAGGGAATAAATAAATAAAATAAATAAAAAAAAAAAAGAATCTGACTTTGATGACTGGAATGTGGCAATGGCTGTACCTACAGAGAGTTTGAGATCAAGACACAACCACGGCTAGAGAGAAGGAGCCCAGCCATAGCAGCCATAGAAGTCGAAGTCAAATACGTCCTTTTCTTGCTTGTGATAGGTGAGTAGATAATGCATACTGATTCACTAAGTACAGTTGTACCATCCAGCACAACAGTGATTCACTTAATGATAGAGAAAGGGATTCCATATGTTTAAATGGAAAATGCATTTAATGGCTATCTTTTATATTTATTTATATATTATTAGAAACAGAGAGAAATTGGAAGGGGAGGGGGAGAGAGAAAGGGAGATAGACACCTGCAGCCCTATTTCGCCACTCATGAAACTTTCCCCCCTGCAGGTGGG
This sequence comes from Erinaceus europaeus, assembly GCF_950295315.1. NCBI lineage: Eukaryota > Metazoa > Chordata > Mammalia > Eulipotyphla > Erinaceidae > Erinaceus > Erinaceus europaeus. The sequence goes on from NC_080177.1 coordinate 10,547,362, forward strand.
GACCAAGGGTTTGAACCTGGGTCCTTGCGTATTGTGGTGTGTATATTTAACCAGCTGTTCCACCACCTGGCCCCATTAATGTGGCTATTTTTCACCAATTTTGGGGGTGAAAATGTAGTGTTTTATTTTCTTTTTATGAGTAATCTAATATTGATTTACAACGTTATATGAAAACAGGGATATAATTCCACACCGTTCCCACCATCAGAGTTCTGTGCCCCCATTCCCTCCACTGGAAACTGCAGTAGTTCTCCCAAGATCACAGACACAGCTTAGCTACTATTTCTATGACCATCTATCTGTATTTATATAAATGTGCCCATGATTTCTGTGGAAGCCAAGTACATTCACAAGCAGTGAAGCAGGCCTTTCTCTCTCTCTCTCTCTCTCTCTCTCTCTCTCTCTCTCTCTCTCTCGCCCTCTCTTCCACTCTCCTATAAGATAGCCTCAGGTCTATAGGACAGGAAGTCAGGGGAGATGGCCTGAGGCACAGGCAGCTTCTGCAAGGCTGCAGAAATCCCCCTGCTTTTGGGAACAAGAGTTTATCTCTTCTCTCATGAAACATAGCAGTGGCTTCTGCTTGCTCAGGGAGGAGGTGGCCACCTCTGTCTGTGCTATTACCACCCCAGACTTCACCTGAGCCCAAGCACAGGCTCCAGTCACCCAACCCATACCCACTAGGCACTTTCTCTGCCCTGCTCTGCACCCTGGCCGCCCCAGAGGCCCACGAGACAGAGCACACAACAGCTTGCAGAAGATAGACGCCATCTTGAGTTTGAAGAGAGCAGAGCTGGATTCTCTGGCTAGAGTCAGGGGGAGGATTCTGGCCAGGACTCGGTGTGAAGGGATGAGTAGAATCTGAGAAGGTGTCAAGAGGAGAAATCTCCATTCGGAATCTGCTAGAGCCGAGCTCTGCGTTCTTGGCAGGGGGAGGGCTGCAGGTGCGGCCTGAGCAGGAGCAAACGTTTGTTGCCAGTTGTATGTGTTTGTACAGTCTTTTATCCGTATTCCTCATTGTTTTCGTTGACTAAAGTCCCAGAAATATCTCAAGTCAGTTCCCACAGATGCCAAAGAAATATAACAGGAGTTAATGGCAAGGACAATAACAAAATCACATGAATTACAAGTGGGTGTAGGGCTGGGGAGACAGCCCAGTGCTTATGCCAAAGACTCACATGGCCTGAGGCTCTGAGGGCCCGGGTTCAATCTCTGGCACCATCATAAGCCAGAGCTGAGCAGTGATCTGGTAAAATAAATAAACAAATAAATATAAAAAATGAAAGAGTAAAAAGAAGAAAGGGAAGAAAGTAAGAGTTAGAATGAAGCTGGAAATACACACACTTACAAGGTCCTGTCATTCTCAGAAGTAGGGGCCCTGGCTGCTCCTTTCTTTTTTAAAATGCATTTTATTTGTTTTTATTTTATATTTATTTTTTCATTGCCACCAGTGTTATCACTAGGGCTTTGATGAATCCACCAGTCCTAATGGCCATGTTTTCCTTTTTATTTATTTAGTTTTCCTTTTATTTTTTTTTATTTGTGAGGAATGGGAACAATAGAGAAAAAGAGAGAAGGAGAGGCACTGCTTCACTGCTCCTGAAGCTTCCCCCTCTGCAGGTGGGGACCAGGGACTTGAACCCAGGTCCTTGCACATGGTGGCATGTGCACACAACTGGGTATACCACCACCTGGCCCCTATTTATTTGATTTTAATGAAAGAGATACAGAAAGGAAGAGAAAGAAAAGAAAGAAAGGGAAAGAAAGAGAAAGGGAAGGAAGGAAGGAAGGAAGGAAGGAAGGAAGGAAGGATGGAAGGAAGGAAGGAAGGAAGGAAGGAAGGAAGGAAGGAAAGACACTGCTCAGCTCTGGATTGTGGTGGTGCAGGAGACTGAATCTGGGACTTTGGAGCCTCACCCATGAAAGCCTTCATGCATAGCCATTATGCTACCGCTCCGTCCCCCAACCTGGCAGGGCTCAAATATGCAAAGTAACAACCACCATGTCTGAGGAGGGAACTGACTCTGTGGACACTGTCCACTCTTCCTTGGCTCTCCTTCCCTCTACAGATGTGCATGGCGACATCACAACAAGCCAAGCAGTTTCTCTCTGTGGCTTGGTGTCCATGGTGCTACCTCTCAGCTGAGACTGGGTGCTTCTCCTCACTCTCAGGGTCACCCCTGGATGGTATTTTTACCCATGTCTGTAGAGGGGCTGTGTGGACCTTCACCCAGGTCCTCCTGGTGACGGCCTTGTGCATAGATGCAGCCAAGTAGCCCCACAGCCGAGAATAAGGGACATTGCCCAAGCATCTCAGAACAGGGAGCTCCTGACCTCCATGCAGAAATAAAATGTGCATCCTGGGTAGATAGCTCAGCCTTGAGACCCAGCTTTGACTGCAGCACCACGTAGGCCAGAGTCAAACAATACTCTCAACTTTCTCCCCTTCCTTTGAAAATAAGTAGAAAAACACATCTTAAAAAAAAAAAAAAACAAAACAAAACTAATAACCCACTAGGAAAAGATAGAACCAGGCTGAGGGTATGGATCAACCTGCCAATGCCCATGTCCAGCAGAGAGGCAATTATAGAAGCCAGACCTTCCTCCTTCTGCATCCCATAAAGAATTTTGGTCCATGCTCAATAGGGGAGAAGTGACAGAGGGAAGATGACCAGAGGGCTCTGAACTTAAACTTTATCAGGACCACAGGAGAGAGGAGGAAAAGGAAGGGATGTTTGGATATAGTAATAGGTGTATGTGTGCCTTGGAGAGGAAGAAAAGATGGGACCTTAAAAAAGGGAGGCGTGTATGTGTGTGTGTGTGTGTGTGTGTGTGTACAGATAGTTATGTGAATAATAGTTAACCCATATCTACAACCCTGGGAGAACTGCTGTTACAGTAGAGGGATCGGGAATCCAGAACTCTACTGGTGGGAACGGTTCTGAGTTGTCCCCCTGTTAACTTGTAACTTTATTATTATTTTTTACCTCCAGGGTTATTGCCAGGGCTTAGTGTATGCACTATGAGTACACAGCTCCTGTGGCCAGTTTCTTTTTTCAATTTTTTTTTGGATAGGACAGAGAGAAATTGAGAGAGGAGGGGAAGATAGAGAGGGAGAGAAAGTTAGACACATCTGCAGACCTGTTTCACTGCTTGTGAAGCAACTCCCCCTGCAGGTGGTGAGCCAGGGACTCAAACCAGGATCCTTGCATGGATCCTTGAGCTTTGTACTATGTGCCCTTAACCTGGCACGCCACCGCCCAGCCTCCTTATCTTGTAATTTTGTAAGTCAATATTAAATCACTAATAAAATGTTAAAAAAATATCTTTGGTCCATACTACCAGAGGGATAAATGTTAGAGGAAGAGGACCAGAGATTCTCTGAACTCCAATTCCATCAAAACCCAGAGATAAAAGAGGAAAAGAAAAAAAACGGGGGGGGGGGCATTCAGAACTAGTAAGTGTGACTTAGAGTGGAAGAGAAGGTAAGACCATAGGGGAAAAAATGGACAAATACATATAATATAGACAGTTAAAGAAATAATAGTCAACCCATATCCGTGACCTTGGGAGAACTACTGCAGTTTCCAATGGAGGGAATGGGGACACAGAATTCTGGTGGTGGGAACGGTGTGGAATTATACCCCCGTTATCCTACAAGTTTGTAAATCAGTATTAAATCACTAATAAAACAAAATGAAATGCAGCTAAACTCTCTTTATGACAAGCCAGTTGTCTTTGGGTACACTCCTGATATCCTTTTTAAATTTTTTTATTGTCTTTATTTATTGGGTAGATACAGAAATCAAGAGGTAAGGGGGCAATAGAGAAGAAGAGAAACAGAGAGACACCTACAGCCCTGCTTCACCACTGGCAAAACTTCATCCCTACAGGGGGGGACCAGGGGCTCAAACCTGGGTCCTTGTGCATTAAAATATGTGCACTCAACCAGGTGTGCCACCACCCAACCTCCACCTCTGATCTTCCATGAGTCCATCCCCACTTCCTCCTCCCTGGGGTCATTCCTTCCCCAGCCCACCTCCCACAGTTAAGATTCCCAACAGTGCAAGGGAGGGGGAGATGGCAAAGTGGATGGCACATGGCTTGGGTGGATCTGAGACTTCGGGATGCACACTCCCAGCTCTGCTCAAACATAGAAGGGCAGACATACTCTGCCTCCCCTGCTTGGAGATGTTGACTCTCAGAAGGGTTTTTGGGGAGACATCCTAAAAAGGCACTTTCTCTTTCTGGTTTATCTCACTTCACATGATTTCTTCAAGCTGTATCCAAGATGAGGTGAAGAGGGTGAATTCTCCATTCTTCATAGCTGAATAGTATTCCATGGTATACATAGACCACAACTCTCTCAGCCACTCATCTGTTGTTGGGCACCTGGGCTGCTTGCAGGTTTTGACCAGTACATATTGTGAATATAGGATGGCCTCACTCATAGACAGGAGCTGAGAAAGAAGAACAGAAATTGGAAACACAGAGTGGAACTTTGACTGGTGTATTGTACCAAAGTAAAGGACTCTGGTGTGTGTGTGAAGGGGGGTTGGGGGGAATCAGGTCCTGGTGCATGATGGTGGAGGAGGAACTAGGCTGGGTTCAGAGTGTGCTGCAGAAAACGGAGACATTTTAAACATGTACCAATAACTGTATTTGCTGTAAGTCATTAATAACTGTATTTGCTGTAAATCATTAATCCTCTAACTAAAAAAAAAAAAAAAAAAAAAAAAAAAAAGAGCATGCATTACCATACATAAGGACCTGGGTTCGAGCCCCTGCCCTCATCTGCAGGGGGGAGGCTTCACAAGTGGTAGAGCAGGCTGCTTTCTCTCTTCCTCTTTCCCTCTCTTCCCTTATTTCTTTATGCCCCTATTATAATAATACATAAGTCAGTTATTTTCAAAAAGAGGCACCTTATATCTGCACAACTCCAGCCATCAAGGGCCAGGGGACATGACTGCAGCTACCCCAACTACCCCCCAAGTCTGGGACCTGTACAACCCACTTTCCAGGCACTGTATAGGGTGGCTTGCAGACCCCAGACTCTGGCCAGGCTGTGCCACTTCGAATTTCACAGGGCAGCTTTACCTCAGAGGAGCAGAGACCCAGATGGGCAGGAGAGCCCGAGGCTGCCTTCCTGAACAGGGACATGGATTCTCATTTGGTCACTGGCTGGATTAAAAGGACAACCAGCTTGCCACTTGGCCTTTGATCTGAAACTGCTGGGCTAATGTTTTCTTGGACCTTTTATCTACAAAGCGAGGAAGAGTCTGAAACCAGTGTGGCCCGGAGCCCTGCTGGACCCAGAGCCCCTCTTAATGGCTTCAAGGCTTCTGGCTTTGCTTGTCTGATTTGCTTTCCAAGAACAGGTAAGAGCAGGTCCCTGTCCTCCTTCCCACGACAAAGATATTATTTAATGAGTGTCTCCTCTCACAGCATGGCTTCTCCCTGCCCACCCCAGCTCCCCCCCCACACACCCCTCCCATTTTCAGTTTTCAGAGACTTGCAGCTGGGTTCATAGCTTATATCCTCTGCAGGAAAAAAAAAAAAGTGACACCAACCCAAGCTTGCCCTAACTCCAAAGAATACCTACCCCTCTTATCTTTCCCTGCTCTAGCACCAAATTCAGAGGTTCCAGGACCCTGGGAAACCTCTCTCTATCTTTGTGACTGCAAGCAGATAGTCGAATTCACAGATTGATATGGGAGAATCTTTCCTAATTCCTCTTGGTCTGTGATCTAAGTACAGATTCTCTAAACTTCCATGAGACAACCTAGTGGCAATGACCAAGAAGCCCCAATGCTCCCTAACTTGCTGGCCCTGGCAGGCCTCAGGACAGGGCCTATGTGCCAAACAGCTAGGAGCTCAGCCTCCATTCTCCGAGTGAGGCTCATTCACAAACAACACGAGTTTCATGTAAAGTTGAATCAGTTCCAGATGTCACTTGTCAGTACAACCAGCTCTTGCTTCCTAGTGGCCCTGGGGGAGGTGTGATCCTCACAGACACACTCAGAGCCGGCAGCAATGTCCCCTCCTGGTCACTAAGTGTGTGTATAGGACAAGAAGTGGGTGTTGGGGGCCTGGGGGGGGGGGCTTGTCATGCCAGGCAGAATCTGGGAGGCAGGTGTGTGTGTGCATGTGTACAGTGTTATACATCCATGTGCCTACATGAGGGAGTCTGGCGGTAGCGCAGCGGGTTAAGCACAGGTGGCGCAAAGCACAAGGACCATAGTAAGGATCCCAGTTTCCTATCACAGAAGATATTGTCCCAGTTCCCCTTTCCTTAAAATGTCAGGGGTAGAGCAAATTGGTGAAGAAGGCAAATGTTCTAAGCGCAGCGTTTGGCCATCTGGTGCTGAATAAAGGTGAGCTGTGTGGAAGCTATTACTGTCATCCTTGTTACTTAGCTCAAGGAACAAGGTGATATATTTTTGGCCTGGGGGGAGGATGGTGGAGGGAACAGATTATCTGGTTTGAATATTATATGGAAGAAGGGGCTGAGATTCTAAGGAAAGAGATGGTATCACTCAGGAAGCACCACATTCAATGAAGGCATCCTTTTCCCCCACCATGAGCTGCAGAGTCAGGTGCCTCTGGGTCCCTGGTGGGTTCTGAGGTCTGGATGCTGCCTAAAGGCTACAGAGGGAGAAAGCCCAGGCCACAGTCTCCTGCTGCCCACTGCCCACTAGTCTGCTCCATTCCCATAAGGCACTGTTATTCTTGCAAAAGACCTACAAGGCTTCCCCACCAAAAGAATCCAGAGGAATCAATAACCTTAAATAACCACAGAAAAACAAATCCCTCTCCACCAAACTCCCCCAGCCCCCAGGGCTGGGCTCAGGGCACAGTGACCCAGAACTATGATTCGGCAGGGTTGTTTTTTTGTTTTGTTTTGTTTTTTTTTATTTTTACCCCTTTTCCTGCTCAAAGATAACAACAAAAAAAATGCGCAAAGCCACAAACATATTGGAAACACTTGTTGGATTTTTTTTTCCATGTGCATTCTATGCTATCAAGGGCTTTGTAATAAATAAGCTTGTCAGGAATTCTTTTCAGGAAAGTGAACCGCAAGTTCTAGTCTTGTCTATTCAACACATTGTTGAGAAATGTTTGGGTAACCTTTACAGCCCTGCTCCAGGATGGAGGCTCTCCTGTGCTCTGGCGAATTCTTTCCTCCGATGGAGAAGGTCAGTGAGGCTCTGGGAGAGGAGCTCGTGTGTCCTGGGTTGGGAGGATGAAGGGTCTGTGGTTGTGGAGAAAAAAAAAAAAGAAAGAAATGGAGGGAGGGAGGGAGGGAGGGAGGGAGGGAGGAAGGGAGGAAGGAAGGAAGGAAGGAAGGAAGGAAGGAAGGAAGGAAGGAAGGAAGGAAGATGTATGGCATTCTCACAGGAAGGAAGAAAGAAAGATAGAAAGGAGTGCTGAACATCATGTCTGGCTGGGGTAGGCCTTGCCTGGGCAGGAAGGAGGAAAAGCCTGGGATGTGTTGGATACAGCCAACCAGGAAGGCTGGCTTCCCAGTGGGCAGGTGTCAGATGTCCAACAGATCTGAGGACAGGAGTCCAAAGTTGTGAGAGGCAGGGAAAAAGGCCTCAGGGAACAAGCTGGTCCTTGATGCTCCCTCCTGCCCACTCTGTTCCTCCTCCCTGCATCAGATCTGCTCCAAGGGCTGGGAAGACAACAACATAGTTATACAAACAAGCTCTCATACTTGAGGCTGCAAGCCCCCAGGTTCAGGTCCCCAGAACCACCATAAGCCCGAGCTGAGAAATGCTCTGGTCTCGCTGTGTCTTTCTCTCTTTCATAATAAATAAATACTATTTAAAAAATCTGCTCCAATACCATAACCCAGAAACAGAGCCCCCAAAGGACCCTGTCTGGACTGTCTATAGTAGTCCTGGGGTGAGAGAAGGAGAGAGGACCTTGGGCTGCTTAAGGGTGCATCTGGGAACAGAGCGACTGTTTGGAGGACCTTATCACCAGCCCCTGCTCCTGCTGGCTTTGTCCTTTGGGGCAGAGTTGCAGGAGATGTGAGGATATGGGGGTCTTCCTCTCTGATTGTCCCAAGTCCAGTTTCTGGTTTTCCCTGCTCTTCCCACATCTAGACAGGGTGACTGTAGCATCTAATGGCAATGAAGCAAATTTTACTTCATGCAAAGCCCGGTGTGACAGTATTTGACTTTCCGTGACACTGGGCGGTGGGCCTTTGCTTGGTTTCACAACCTGCTTCATAGCATCGTTCCTCCAGAATACAGAAGGAACTCATGGCTGCTGACAGACTCGGGAAAATCAAGATGGGCTGGGTGCACAATGAAATCCTAGTTGGCTTTTCCAAAGTAGTCCTGATACACACTACAGTATGGGTGAAACTTGCAGGTGTGACAAGTGAAATGCGTCAGGCTCCAAAGAGCAGGTATGTTCACCTGTCCCACCTACACGAGGTGCCTAGGACAGTCACATGAGTGGAGATAGACCGAGTGTGAGTTGAAGAAAGGGAGACAGGTAGGGAGGAGCTGCTGCCTCATGCAATCCGAGTCTCAGTTTGAGCAGAATTAATGCCGTGACAGCAACAATAGAAAAATGGCCTCCAGGAGCAGTGGATTTGTAGTGTAGGTATCAAGCCCCAGCGATAACCCCAGAGGCAAAAGAAAAAGAAAAAAAAAAAAAAGAATTAATGCCATGAGGCATTTAATACACTTAAAATGGTAGACTTGGTATGTTTCACGGTAGTTGTATTTGATCACAAAAAAAAAAAAAAAAAAAAAAAAGGCCTGGGCTGGGGAGATAGAGCATAATGGTTCTGCAAAAGACTTTCATGTCTCCTGAGATTATAAGGACCCAAATTCAATCCCCAGCACCATAAGCCATAGCTGGGCAGTGCTATGGTATCTATCTATCTACCTACCTATCTATCTATCTACCTATCCATCTATCTATCTCTTCCTATGTTCCTATGTATCTCTCTCATTGAAATTAATGTAATATTAAAAACCAGCCCTGCCCCCTAAAAAAAACTCAATAAATTCACATACATTCAGGGGTGAATAGAGGAAAGGAAGTACTACCTCTCCCTTCCTTGTTAAACCCAAGTGCACCTAGCAGCAAAGCTTTGAGCTGGCTGGGACAGGGACCTAGGAGAGCATGAGTGACACCTCCCAGAGCAGCCTTTTCTTTCTCAGATGCATACCTGGCTCTCCTCTCTGCAGTAGCAGAAGCACCAGCAGCCAGGCATGTCCGTGTTGACATGTAGCTTCCTGTTGGGCCTTCTCCAGCTCTAACACATACGTTTCCATCTTCAGCTTTTGCTTGGCTTCAGTTTCTCTTGGGGAATCCTAAGCTATCCCTCTTTCTCATGATCGAGACTATAAATCACATGGGATGGGCCCCTCTGCCACCCACCCAAATCCTGAAGTGACTAAAACCAGGCAATTGGTATTCCAGGATGCAAATATTCCCAAGTGACCAGAAGTGTTTTTCAAAAGAACAATTACATCTTCCAGAGCCTGCCATTTGAAATCTGATTTATAAGGAACTTAGATGAGGACTATACAATAGAATTTTAAAAGTTGAAGGAGACCTTTGAGATTATTCAGTCTAAGTTCCTTGCTTTACAGATCTAGAAAATAAACCTTCGGTAGGGTGATGGCACGCTCAGTTAAGCACACATAGTACTAAGCACAAGGACCCACACAAGAATCAAGGTTTGATCCCCTGCTCCTCACCTGTCAGTGGGGGAGGGGGAGGACACTTCACAAGCAGTGAAGCAGATCTGCAGGTGTCTCTCTTTCTCTCTCCCTCTCTATCTCACCCTCCTCTCAATTTCTCTCTGTCCTAGCCAATAAAATGGAAAAAAATGGCCTCCAGGAGCAGTGGATTCATAGTGCTGGCACTGAGCCCCAAGGATAACCCTGGAGGCAAAAAAAAAAAAAAAAAAAAAGAAGAAGAGAAAAGAAAAGGAAAAATAAAAGAAAAAGAAACCCTAAAATGGGCCAGGTGGCGGCACACATGGTTAAGTGTACACATTACAGTGCTCAAGGTCCCAGGTTCAAGCCCTTGGTCCCCATTTGCAGAGAGAAAGCTTCCCAAGTGGTAGAGCAGGGATGCAGATGTCTCTCTTTCTCTCTCCCTCTCTATCTCCCCTTTCCTCTCAATTTCTCTCTGTCTCTACCCAGTAATAAATAAATAAAATATTAAAACAAAGAAACAAAAATAAATGTCTTCGAGTTAGTTTAAATTGCCATCAGAGTTATTGCTGGAGTTCGGTACTGGCACTATAATTCCACCGTTCCTAGTAGCCATTTTTCCCCTTTTTTTCTTTCCCCTATTTTATATGATAGGACAGAGAAAAATTGAGAAGCAGGGGTAAACAGAGGGGAAGAGTGGACAATAGTTGCCTACAGACCTGCTTCACCAGTTATGAAGCTTCCCCCCTGCAGGTGGGGTGAGGGAGCTAGAACCTGGGTCCTTGTGTGTGCTCATCTGGGAGGTCCACCTCCTGCCCACCCCCCTCACACACACAAAGTAACTTGATAATATCAAGTTTTCCCTGTCACCAATACTGAGAGAAAACACAGTACAGAATTGGAAGATTTCTTCTCCGCCTTCCAATACCTTGTTCTTGGGTCCAGCCTTCATTCCAGAAACAAATCTGCTATCAGTTTCTTGATCTCTTCCCCAAAATGCCATTTATTTATTTGCTAATTTAGGCTGGGGGTGGTGCACCTGGTAGACAATACTCAAAGAGCCAGGTTCGAGCCCTAGGCCCTCCCCTGCAGGGGGAAAACCTCACGAGGGGTAAAGTAGTGCTGCTAGTGTTTCTCTCCTCTTCCCTCTTCGTGTCTCTGCTTCTACCCAATAAATAAATAAAAGATTCATTTTGCCAGCCTGCCATTTTTAACATGGAACTCAGAGGCTCCAGGCTCAGCTCAGGAAAGACGCTCTGGGAGGGATCTGAGGCTTAGAGATGCCAGAATGTCACTCTTCCTGGAGAGATACCCAGCACGAGACTTTGAGTTCTGAATTCCATGTGTCCTAACATTCTGGCCTGGGCTTGCTCCTGTTAGGATCCTGCCTGAGCCCCTCCATCCCCCTCCCTTCTCCTCTCCTCCCCTCTCTTTCCCCCCTTCTCCTCTTCCTCTCCTTCCTCTCCTTTCCTTTCTTTCCCTCTCCTCCCCCTCTTCTCTCCTTTTCCTCTCCTCCTCCTCCTTCCCCTCCTCTCCTCTCCTCCCCTCTCCTCTCCTCTCCTCTCCTCTCCTCTCCTCCCCTGCCCTCTCCTCCCCTCTCCTCCCCCTCTGTGTCCTCCCCTCTCTTCTCCTCTCCTCCAGAGCTAGGAGCTGAACTCTGCTCTGGGTGGTGCTCAGTCAGGAAGTCCCCGAGGACTGTGGCATCTCAGAAGGAAGCTGGGCAAGGTAAACTGCCTCTTCCTGGGCCTGTCTCCTCCTCTCCTCTCCTCTCCTCTCCTCTCCTCTCCTCTCCTCTCCTCTCCTCTCCTCTCCTCTCCTCTCCTCTCCTCTCCTCTCCTCTCCTCTCCTCCCCTCCATTCCTCTCCTCTCCACAGCATTGCATGTCCCAAGGCAGAAGGATTGCATCCTATCCCAGGGGTTGGAAATTCCATAGCCAAGAACCCAACTTCCTGACAACCCAGTTGGTGATGGCCTTGGACATTTTTCCTAATGGTCCAAGTCGCTCCTCAACTGTACATTCCTCGGCCCTTAGCTAATAAATAACACAGCAAAGCTCCAGCAGGGCTCTGACTTTGGACAGATTATCTTTTCAACGCCGGAATCGGTTTACTCCAGAGTTCTGTCTCCAGTTGGCTGGGCCTGGAGCTGCCAATGAGTAGGGCTTTGTGTGCAGGCTCAGGGAGAAGGCCTTTGCTTCACTCCGGATCCAGGACATTCTGCTGTCTGGCTCCCCCAGGGCGGCCTGGCAGGGAGGGGCTCTGGGTTCAGGGCCCAGCTGTGCTCTGTCCTCACTCCCTCCTTCTCAAGGCTCCTCTCTTTCCTTCATTTCTTCATTCATGCTTTCCTCTGAAACCATACCATAAGCTTGAATGAGAAGCCCATTTTCTGAACACCCTTGATTGCTGACAGAGTCCAGTCTGCTCCCAGTGTGGAGGAACATGGACAAGGAAAATGGGACATTAACACCCAGCCTCTGCCACCCTCCTCCTCTCCCTCCTCCTCCTCTTCCTCCTCCTCCTCCTCTTCTCCCCCTCCCCTGACCCATCTCCCCTCTCCCCTCCCTTCCTCCCCTCCTCTCTCCTCTCCTCTCTTCTTCTCTCCTCCCCTCCCCTCCCCTCCTCTCCCCTCCCCTCCCTTCTCCTCTCCTCTCCTCCCCTCCCCTCCCCTCCCATCCCTTCCCCTCCTCTCCCCTCTTTTCCCCTCATCTCCCCTCCTCTCCCCTCCCCATCTCTCCTCTCCTCCAGGACCTTGACAGGAGGCAGCTGGGCCTGTGGCTGACAGGAGCTCTTGAAGACGATCTCTGTACCGCGGTCTCCTCCTCCTTGGCATTCAGGCTGGTTTTCAGCTGAGGCTGCTCCAGTGGGCCAGGTGACAAGGGGGCCGAGGCTGTTGTGCTGGACACCAGAAGGAAGGCAGTGGGGGGTGGGGTGGGAGAGGGACCCCCCCCACAGCATGGTGGTGGGGAGCAAAGCAGCTCCATGAGCAAGAGGTGCCTTGGACTTGAGGGAACTGTTGCCTCCTGGGCCTGCAGACAGAGTCACCCCAGACAGCACGAGTGGGAAGTGCGTGAGGACACACCAGCCAGGCTAAAGCATCACATGCCTTGTCCCAGACAAGAGTGACCTGCGGTTAGCACAATAATCCTGGGGCCAGGCGGGGCACACTCAGTAGATCAGACAGGACCCCCATTCAAGCCCCCGGCTCCCCACCTGCCCTGCCGAGGGCAGCTTCATGAGCGGTGAAGCAGGTGTGCAGATGTTTCTCTGTCTCTCTCCCTGTCTGTCTCTCCTCTCCCCTTCAATTTCTCTCTGTTCTATGACACAAACAACAAGTAAATAAAAATTGATAAAGGAAAGATTTTTAAAAATGACTTAAACACATCGGCTCATGTGGACATTTAAACAGGGATTCCACCCCCCCCCCCCAACTTCCTTTGGAGACTTGTCAAAGCTTTGCTTAGTGTTCAACAATTTGTTTGGCTTTGTACGTTAACTCTCTTTTCAGCCACCAGGTTCCAGATGCCAGCATGATGCCAACCAGACTTCCCTGGACTGACAACTCCACCAATGTGTCCTGGAGCTCCGCTTCCCCAGAGCCCCACCCTACTAGGGAAAGAGAGAGGCAGACTGGGAGTATGGATCAACCTGTCAATGCCCATGTTCAGCGGGGAAGCAATTACAGAAGCCAGACCTTCCACCTTCTGCACCCCACAACAACCCTGGGTCCATACTCCCAGAGGGATAGAGAATGGGAAAGCTATCAGGGGAAGGGAGGGGATATGAAGATCAGGTGGTGGGAATTGTGTGGAGTTGTACCCCTCCTATCCTACGGTTTTGTTAATGTCTCCTTTCTTAAATAATAATAATAATAATAATAATAATAAACACTAAAGCTTTGCTTAGGGACACTTGGCTGGTTTCTGAAAGCAGCAAGCTTCCAGGGCCCAGAAGAAATGCCTCCCTTGTACCCCCTCCCCAGGTTCCCCTCACCTGCCTGTGGGTGACCCCCTTAGCAATCATCTCAGTCCCACAGATCTCCACTAGACAGACCATTCCTTTCAGCACCCTCTCCCCTTAGTCTGAACTCCCTACCCGGTGTCTCTCTGTCTCTCTCCCTCTCTATCTTCCCTTTCCCCCTCAATTTCTCTCTGTCTATATCCAATAAATAAAATTTAAAAAGAAAAATAATCCTTGCAATTGACCAAGTGGGACTGTTGTTTAAATAGACAAAAGAGTGGTGACAAGACTGGTTCTCAGAACCAACAGGTGTGCTTCACATCCCGGCTCTGTCAGTTAGGTGAGAGAGCTGGGGCAAGCGGCTCATCCTTTGCCTGTCCTCTAAAGTTGAAACAGGGAGAAAATCATCTTTGCTCAGGGGCTGTGAGGACTACTGACAATGCATGTCAAGACCAGGAGCACGGAAAGCAGTCAACAAATGGTTTGTCTTTAAGTACGTACCAAGTAGGCTAGGAGAAAATGTTCAGAATATGTAATGTACAGCTTTCAGACTATGAACAGAATTCTCAGAAATCAATGAGAAGAAAGACAAGCCAAAAGACACCTGGACAAAGAATATAAGTGGATAATTGAGACAGGAATTCAAGACCAGTTCAGTTGACACATGAAAACGGGTCTATTTTTTTCACTTGAGTTCAGACTGCACAGACCCACACTAAGAAGCTTCTCTGAGGCAGGGTGGTGGCACACCTGGTTGAGGGCACATGTTACAATGTACAAGGACCCCCGGTCCCCACCTGCAGGGTGAAAGCTTTGTGAGTGGTGAAGCAGTGCTGCAAGTGTCTTTCTGTCTTTCTCCCACTCTGTCACTGCCCCCCCCCCTTTCTGGATTTCTGGCTGTCTCCATCCAATAAGTAAATAAAGATAATAAAAAAAAATTAAAAGAAGCTACTATCAACTGCAAGTTACACTGACTGCTTTCCATATGGTAAGAAGAGAGAAAGCATTCTGTCTTTATTAAACAGAGAAAGCCCATTACAGAACATGGGGTGGCACGATAAAACACGGTACCTTGTAGGCAGGACACTCAGACAAGCTATATAGGTTTATCATGCACACATATTGCTGTAAACATGTAGAAAGATACGGAAAGCTTTGCACTGAACATCTCCCTGTGTTTTATCATTATTCAGGGAAGCACCTGACACAGAGTGGCATTTTAGTTTTATCAGAAAAGTTTCAATTTGTCATACTTGTGTGCCCATAGACTAGTTTTCAGGACTAAGTTCAATAAATGAGAATGTGTATGCATAATGGAATGCTACTCAGCTAGTGAGAATGGTGAAGCTCACCTTCTTCACCTCATCTCAGATGGAGCTTGAAGGAATCATGTGAAATGAGATAATACAGAAAGAGAAAGATGAATATGGGATGATCTCAATCATGAGCAGAATTTAGAAACAAGGACAAAAAGGGAAAACACAAAATAAAACTTGGAATTTGGACTGGATTGGCGTATTGCACCTAAGTGAAGGGCTCCGGGTAAAGACGGTAGAGAGAGGACTAGAGCTGGGGGTGTGGAGGCTGAGGTCTGGTGCATGACGGTAGGAAAAGAACCAACTTGGGGTGAGAGTGTTTTGTAGACATCTATCACGGCAAAATGTAAAATCGTACCCATGTGGCAGCAACTGAACTACAAGCTGTTAACCCCCCAACAAAATGAAAAAAGAAAAGAGTGCAGCAGACAGATAATTGTTTATCACAGGGAAAGATGTGGTTGCAATTACTGGGTCTGAACCCCAGACCCATGTGTGTATGTGTGTGTGTGGGGGGGGGGGTGGGGCTTAGCCAAGTTTTCTCACTACTCTTGTCTTACTCCTGTCATCCTTGACATAAGCATACTGGTTGTCCTGGCCAAGGGCTATTGGGAGGCAAGTTGAACCAGGCCATGTAAACAGCTCAGTTCCCAGACACAAAGAGGAATCAGGAATGTAGATTTTACTTCCCTGACTCCCCTTCCTCCTGCAGTATGTTGTCCTGGGGACCCACAGAACTCTGGTGGAAGTGGTGGATGTGGTGTGGTAACCCACACCATGGAGAAATTTTAGCCCATTACCATCTGACAGAGAAAGTGAGTTCAGAGGGGCCGGTGTGATGATACACTTTGTAGAGTGCAAGCACCTGGGTTCAGACCTTCAGCTTCCACCTGTGGGAGGTGTGGAAGCTTCATGCATAGTGAAGCAATGCTGCAGGTTTCTCTCTGTTTCCCTCTCTATCTCCCACTTCCTTCTCTATTTCTCTGTTTCTTTCTTTGTTGTTTGTTTGTTTGTACATGCATAACATTTATCAGTCTTCCACACAACAACACAACCCCCACTAGGTCCTCTGCCGTCCTGTTCCAGGACCTGAACTCTCCTCACCCCCCACCCCAACCACCCCAGAGTCTTTTACTTTGGTGCAATACACCAATTCCAGTCCAAGTTCTGCTTAGTGTTTTCCCTTCTGATCTTGTTTTTCAACTTCTGCCTGTGAGTGAGATCATCCCATATTCATCCTTCAGTTTCTGACTTATTTCACTTAACATGATTTCTACAAGCTCCATCCAAGATGGGCTGAAAATGGTGAAATAACCATGTTTACTGTGAAAATGTCCACTAGTTCTCGTTTATCTGTCACTTCATTTAGATCCCTCATTTCTTTATAGATTTTCTGCCTGGATGATCTGTCAAGTTGAGAGAGTGGGGTGTTGAAGTTCCCTACTATGACTGTGTTGCTGTTAATATATTGCTGTAGCTCTTTCAGTAGATGTTTGATGTATTTAGATGGCCTCTCCTTGGGTGCATAGATGTTGATAATCATTAAGTCCTCTTGATTGATTGATCCTCTGAGCACTAAGTAATGTACATTCCTATCTTTTCAAATTTATTTATTTTGAGGTCTATCATGTTAGATATAAGCATAGCTATTCCTGCCCCCTTTTTTTGTGGTCCACTGGCTTGTATGGTAGTTTTCTATCCTTTCACTTTGAGTCTGTGTTTGTCTTGTTGAGTTAGGTGGGATTCCTGCAGACAACATATGGTTGGATTGCGTTTTCTGATCCATCTTCCTACTCTGTGCCTTTTAATAGGTGAATTCAGGCCATTGACATTTAGACCACTGGGGTGTAGATCTTCTCCTGAGTTCCCTGGACAGTTCTCTGTCTCCCAGTGTCAGCCTCCTCCCTGCTGCTCCACCCTCTGAGGGCAGTAGCAATGGAGACTCACAGTTGCATTTGGTGAGTCTTACGGGAGTCCTCTCCTTCCTTCAGCAGACTTTTTGTTGGCAAAACAGACTAGAGGTGGCTCCTCCATTGGCAAACTGCTGGACTGTTACTAGCCTCTCAGGAGTAGATACGTGCTTTAACCCCAGGAATCTCTCCTTAGACTCCTCTCTGTCCACAAGCTGGACGTGTTTTCACTCACCAGTGACTTGGTAGGTTCCCAAAGTAGTCCCAGTCTCAGGTGATCTTGTTGCAGTCTTGGATGATCTTTGATATTCCTTTTCTTTAGAGAAGTTTCTCAACTGGGTAGAGCTGGAGGTCTGGGCAGAGTTGTGGTCTCTGGATGCTCTGGTGATTTGGTGGGTCCCCAAAGTCATTCTAGTCCTGCCTTGTTACAGTCCCAGGTGGTCTCCTTTGATATTCCTAGTTGACCAGGGAGAGGAGAGAAATGCAGCTGCTGCTACTCTGTAGCCCCGCCTTCAGAAATCTTCAGGATGCATCTTCGGAGAGACCCTGCAATGGCTGGGGAAGACATAGATATATTAAAGAAAAACACTCCTCTCCACAGGATGCGGCACTCAGAGCCTGCAGGGAGACACTCTGGAACAGAACATCTATCTCAGCTCCCAGCTGCCGGCTTGTCTCTGCAGAGACCCGAGAGCTGAATCATACACCCTGGGCAGGCCTGCTTTCCAGCCGCCTGTTTGACACTGGAGCTGACTCCAATTCACAGAGTTCATCAAGGCAGGCACCTTAAAGTTCAAGGTGGACAAGGTGTATCCAAGCAGGTAGGATCAATTGGCTTGAACAAGAAGAAACAGGAGCTCAGGAAACAAGAGCAAAGCTTCAGAGGGAAGAGTTCCCATGTCTTGGAGAGAAACTCTCTTAGCTGAGGCCTGACCAGGGATTCTAGCAGTGGGAAAGGAAACACTATCTCCTGAGAACAGAGCTCTGCACAGCCTGAAGGGTATGCTAATGGCCTTCTTTACCTTGGGGCAGGCAGCTGGCCAAGTGCAAAATGCAAACAGCACCACAAAGCAATGCAAATGGCGGGCCTGTTGGGAGCCCACCCGGGAGGCGCCCTGTTTGGCTGAGGTTTTGAAGGTGATGGATGGAGCTTGGGCTGAGAACCCAGCCAGCTTCCAGGCTCCCACTGCCTCCTGGAGGATCATGGAGTGATCAGTCTCCAGGGCATGGAGGTGCCCTGATTCAGGTAGGAGCCCAGTCCCTTTGCCAGGCAACTGCAAGAGTGTGAGTCTCCTAGGCCTGGGCTCTCTGAGTGGCCCTTGGTCCTAGGACAATGTGTGCTTATCAAGGCAGCTGTCACAGGTAAACTGCTAAGAAAGAAAAGGAAAGAATTTACTTCTGTTTGTTTATGAATCATTTTGGAGAGGGAAACAGAGAAATTGAGATGGGTGGGGGATAGATAGCATAATGGTTATGCAAAAAGACTCGTATGCCTGAGGTTCCAAAGTTCCAGACTTAACCCCCGCCACACACACACACACACACACACACACACACACACACACACTATCATAAGCCAGAGCTGAGCAGTGCTCCTGTAAAAGAGAAATTGAGAAGGGAGGAGGAGCCACAGAGCAAGAAAGAGACATCTGCATCACTGCATCACCACTCGTGGAGCTTCCCCCATGCAGGTGGGAACCAGGGTCTGTGATCATGATAAAATATGCACTCAACCAGGTGCACCACCAACCAGCCCCTGAACTTACTTCTATTTCTTCCTTAAATGTGGTGCTGAAGAATGAGCTCAAGGTCTCCTGAAGGTGTGATAACACCGAGTGGATGCCTGGCCCCATCCACGCCCCCCCCCCCCCAATTTTTATTAAAGACACATAGACAGGAAAGACACTGCAGCACTGCTCCAGCACACGGCTTCCCTGGAGCTGTCTGTGGTGCTCCCATGTAGCACACCAGGGCTTGAACTTCAGTCCTCAAATATGCCAAAGCAGGCACTCTACTGGGTGAGCTATCTCCCAGACCGAAGGAAACAACAATTTAGAACCAATGACCTTGAAGGAGAAGTCAACTTAGTGGCTGATGCAGCCACTAAGTTCAATACTTAGTTCCTCAAGGAAGTAGGATACACACATTGCTAGCAGAACAGTGAGTGGCCCACCATCCCAGGAAACAGAGGTGGGGTGTCTCCTGTTGGTGAGTGAGGGTGTGTCACAGATGGACCCCATGTTCTGCAGCTGACATGTAACATGGGATCACTGAAACCTTAGGCTTCAGAGATCTGGGATCAGACATGGATTTGAAGAAATAAAGAAAGAAGGAAGCAGAGAGAAGATGGAGGGAGAGGACAAACATGCCACTGACTGTGACATTCTGTTACCCCCACAGTGTGCATGGGACCCCCAGATAGAGAACAGTGGTATGTCTGTCACTCTCACCAACTGGAGTACCTACTTCTGTCTAAAGGAAAGATGACCAGGTGGGCAGAGAATACCAGCAGTGTCCTTGGCTCCAGCTCCAGCCCAGAGAAAGGCAAGACCCATGCTGGCTACTCAGAGATTTCCCTGACCTTGAACATGATACAGCATAAGGACTTCTTTTAAAAATCACTGGTGTTTATCAACTAAAAGACAGTTAATGTCTTTATGAAAACCTTAATTAGAATTACCAAACAAGTAAATACAGTAAAACTCAAGGTTAACTTAGACCCCACTAAAATCCCAGGTGTATTTCCTCCCTAACTTGAAGTCAGACACCATAAACCTAATACTAGTTCTGATAAGACAAATGACACTCAGTGCTTTAACAAGTGGGAGAAATCCCAAGTGTGTCAGGTGAAGAAGGTCTACAAAAGCTAGATAAGAGCAAGAGACTGGCTCACTGAATGATGGCCTTTTTGCTCACTAAGAGGCCACCCCATCACCTGAGGCCCTAGTCAGGGAATCCTAGGATTCCCCCATAGATACAGTAATGGGCCTAGACCTCTCTCTCTCCACTATCATTGATCACTTTCATCAGGAATATCGTCATAAGCCCTCTTGTGGGCTTCTTCAGGACCTTGCCCTCACTGGGAACTAGCAATGGTAAGGATTGTCCCACTCTACAGAAAGGCCAGGTCATCCTATTTTTCCACTCAGGGAACTAAGTGCAGCCTAGAATGTTCCCATCTGTGACCATGGACTGAAAACACAGACGGACATGGACTTGGAGGTTATACAAGCGCCTGTGGTACATATGAATAGATATGGGCCCTGGGTCAAATCGATGTGGTTTATTGTATTTATTTCAACTGTGGGAGCTACTCTCTACCCTAATACAGCTTTCTAGCCCTAGTCTCAACTCTGACACCATCTTCCCAGATAATATTTTTAGACCACCTCCAGGCTAACTATTAGCCTCCAGCAAAAATTATAAAAGACATGGGCCCTAGGAACAAACCTAAAATAGACTTCCTCGCTTCTTTTCACCCTAAAATCCCTATTCTCGTCAGCTCTATCCCTATTTCTTGGTCTCTGCTTATTAAAAATTTTTGTCCTGTTTTATATCTTAGCACTTTTCAGCCACCAAGTTGGGATGCTACTATGATGCCATCCTGATTTCCCTGGGCAGACAATCTCACCAGTGTGTCCCAATACCTTGCCTCTCCAGAGCCCTATACCACTAGGGAAAAGTAGAAACAGCCTCGAAGTATGGATCAACCTTCCAATGTCCATGTTTAGCAGAGAAGCAATTACAGAAGCCAGACCTTTCACATTTTGCACCCCATAAAGAATTTTTAGTCCATACTCCCAGAAAGGTAAACAATAGGGAAGTTTCCAATGAAGGCAATAGGACACAGATCTCTGGTGGTAAGAACTGTATGGAATTATACCTCTATTATTTTACAATCTTGTAAATCAATAAATAATAATCAATCCATATCTGTGATCTTGGGAGAACAAATACAGTTTCCAGTGGAGGGGATGGGAATACAGAACTCTGATGGTGGGAATGGTGTGGAATACTCCTGTTATTTTATAATTTTGTAAAATAAACCACTAATTAAAAAAAGAGAGAAGAAGTCAGGTGGTATCACAGCGGGTTAAGTGCATGTGGCGCAAAGCACAAGGACCCGCGTGAGGAGCCGGTTCAAGCCCCCGGCTCCCCACCTGCAAGAGAGTCGATTCACAAGTGGTGAAGCAGGTCAGCAGGTCTTTCTCTCCTCCTTTGTCTTCCCCCTCCTCTCTCCATTTCTCTCTGTCCTATCCAACAATAAGAACTACAAAAACAATAAAAACAAGGGCAACAAAAAAGGAAATAGATAAATAAATAAAAATAATTTCTAAAAAAAAAGAGAGAGAATTGTTGGCATTTTGAGATGGAGGAGAAAATGAAGACACTGAAAACAGGAATATGCAGTGGCAAAGTTAATTGGGAGGATTAAGTAAACGCCCAGTAGAGGCAAGACTGTTTCCTTTGGTTGAGGGTCTTAATCCCTCTTTCCAGGGCTAGCCGTTCACAGTTGGGAAAGGAAGGCCAGACAGGAGTTTCAGCAAGGACAAGCTCTGAAACTCAGGACTTCAACACCTCTGGCCCACATCTGTAAAACGAAAGCTAGAGAAAGTCTTACCTGTCTCAATTCACCTCCAAGAACCAAGCCTCCAGGATCATCACCACAGAATGGCAGATGTAATAAACCTTTAAAACATTCAAAACATCTTGGGGTTTTTGACTTATTATTTATTTTTACCAGAGTACTGCTCAGCTCTGGCTTATGGTGATAAAGGGGGTTGAACCTGGGACTTTGGAGCCTCAGGCATGAAAGTTTTTTTGCATAGCCGTTAGGCTATCTCCCCCACCTGAGGATTTGAAACGAACTCCACCTTTAGTGCAAAATCCTGGATGCCTCTGGGATCCGTAGGTTGCCGGGCACTGCACTAAGCCTGGGACTGGTATTTGAGAACCATGGAACCAGATAAGCTTTCTTGGGTGGTGGTGGGGAGTGGAGAAGTGGGGTATATAGGTCCCAGCATCACCAAGCACTCTGGCTAAACCCAGGAACTCTTTCAAAGGAGAGGCCAAGTCATTCATTTGAACTTGGCTGAGGCTGTGGCTATTGTAACCACACGTGCTTTTACTCTCTCTCCATTTGGGATCTGGCAAACTCAAATGAAAACGGTCAGTCTATTCCTGTCTGGGAGTTCTTACGCACATGGGTCAAGGGTGGGAGGGTTGGATTCACATGAGAGTTTCTATAAACCAGGGAAGACTAGTCAGCTAGGACAATTACAATGTCTAAGATAGTTTGGTGTGAGGAAGCTGTTCACACAACTGAAATAGTTATGGCTAACCCACCAAGTTGGACTAGGTTTCCTGGGACTAGGCTTCTGCTTGCAGAGTTTGTGCTGAATCTCTTGGGTGGAGAGAAGGCTTCATAGCTCACTCCTTTGGATGACAGTGTTGTTGATGACATTCCAGTCCCTTTTGCTATGCCAATAGATAAGCAGAATAAAGGAGGCACTTGGGAGCCCACTTCTCCAGATAAATTTGCTGACAGATTTTTTTTTTTTGTATTAAACCAAAATCTACTGTGAGACTCTTCAGAGTACAGTAAAGGTACTCTTTGAATAACTACCTCAAGAGTATTCTTCCTCTCCCCACCCCTGCTGCAGTTACTGTCAGATATTTTTCATGATGCTCTGCTTCTCAACTCAGAAAGACCGAGAAGCAGCCCTTCCACAACACAGAGCATGAAAGCCATCCACGGAGTTGGTGAATCATTCACAAATCCATCCACAGAACACATCCAGGGAGCTGATGTGAGAGAAGAGGAATACAAAACAAACCCTACCCCAGTCTGAGAGCTTCATTCATCCCTCCAGACAGATTCTCCCAGATTTCTTCTGTGTACTCAAGGATTTCTTTATTTATTTGTTAATTTTTTGCCTCCAGGGTTGTCACTGAGGCTTGGTGCCTGCCCTTCAAATCCACTGCTCCTGGAAGGTCATTTTTTTCCATTTCACTGTGTCATGGGAGCAGGACAGGGCATAAAGGAGTGTGTGTGTGGGGGGGGGAGTCGCATGGGGCTGCTGGCTCTGGCTCTTGGAGGAGCTGAGTTCTGAGGGGAGTCACCCATGTGCTGAATCTAGGTGGTAAAGTCCTTAGAGGCTAAGATTTCTGATGGCAGGAAGGAGGAAGGGAATGATACTGGAGGAGTAGAAAACAGGCAGAAGGTGATGACAGTGCCATGGAAGGGATTGTGATGGGCATCTAGGTCATTGTGACACAATGTGACAGTTTCTTTTTTGGGGTGGGAGTGTACTTGACAGAATATGAGTGGAGTATGGCCCGATGAACACCAAGCTTTGCAGTCAGAGGAGAAAGAATTGACCTTTGTGTTGAGACTACAGCGTCTCTTCTCTCTTCCCTCCTTGTGGCCATTACTCTCCTCAATACCTTGACTGTTCTCCTGCTCTGACTTCTTTGTACAAAGTATCCATCAGAACTGAGTTATCTCTGTTGGGCAAGAGACTTCATGGGTAGAGCACATTCCTCCCAAGCACTCCACATGTTGTCTTCTTTCACTCTCTCTCCCCCTTCTCAATAAGTAAATATCTTTTTTAAAAAAATAAGATTAAACCCTCTCCTCTCCCAGGTCAACTAGGAAGAGCAAAGAAGACCACCTGTACTGCAGCAAGGCAAGACTAGAACGACTTCCGGGAAACTGATCATATGTCTCCAACTTTTTACAACACAGACTGAGTCTTTTTAATACATAGGCTGAGTCTTTGATATGTTGGCTCTCTGAAAAGCCTAGACCAGGGAGAACAGAAGCAACCGGTCGCACCACTATATACAAGATGCTGGGTATTATACAGCAAACCCTAACAAAGGGACTTTGCAAAGTTAACCCAATTACCAAATAATGTGATGATAACAATAACTATCCATTGTCTTTTTGAAACCTAAGACAGCAGGAACCTCACATTTTCACTAGAGAGCCTATATTTCCCCCCAGTCCTGGAACCTTAGTGTGGGGCCCACTTTCCTGCATGCTTCTCTCAATTCGTATCAAATAATATTGCATCCGCCGATCACAACCTAATCAACGCAATGGGTTGCCACTCCAGCATGCTTCACTTCAGACTGTGTCCAGAGACTTCAGGTGTGGAATGACAACCCTTCAGCTTCATCACTCGGGTGAGACCTTTCCTTTCATAGTATTCTCTAATTCCATTCCAGGTGGTCCACTCCCCAACAATGTCCCCAAACCTAGATATAGACCAGGTCCCTTGAGATAGAGCATATGTTCACACATGTCCATAAACCAGGGAAAAATATATACCTGTAAAGCAGAAGCACACAAGAGTCTGTAGTGAGTACCCCTTCAACTCTTCATCTGCACTATTCCAGCCTATAGGTCCATGATTATTCAACAATTTGTTTGGCTTTGTACGTTAACTCTCTTTTCAGCCACCAGGTTCCGGATGCCAGCATGATGCCAACCAGACTTCCCTGGACTGACGACCTCACCAATGTGTCCTGGAGCTCCGCTTCCCCAGAGACCCACTCTACTAGGGAAAGAGAGAGGCAGACTGGGAGTATGGATCGACCAGTCAATGCCCATGTTCAGCAGGGAAGCAATTACAGAAGCCAGACCTTCCACCTTCTGCAACCCACAAGGACCCTGGGTCCAGACACCCAGAGGGATAAAGAATAGGAAAGCTATCAGGGGAGGGGATGGGATATGGAGACAGGGTGGTGGGAATTGTGCGGAGTTGTACCCCTCCTACCCTACGGGTTTGTTAATGTCTCCTTTCTTAAATTAAAAAAAAAAAAAAAAGGAAAAAACATTGACTAACTAAATAGGTTTGGGTAGACAGCTTAATGGTTCTGGAAAAACCTTTCATGCCTGAGGCTCCAAGGTCCCAGGTTCAGTCCCCAGCACCACCATTATTGAGAGCTGATCAATGCTCTAGTCTTTCTCTGTGTGTTTTTCTCTCTCATTAAAATACATATAAATAAGTAAATAAATGAATTTAAAAAGTCTCTTACAAATAATTAATTAAATATTTCAAAAAAGTAATAAGGTTGGGACTGGGTGGTCAAGCACACACAGTACTCAGCTCAAGGAGCCGCTGAAGTATCCTGGGGTGAACGCCTGGCTCTCCACCTGCAGGGGGGCACGCCTCACAAGTGGTGAAGCATCCAGTCTGCAGGTGTCTGTCTTACTTTCTCCCTCTCTGTTTTCCCCTTCTCTCTCAGTTTCTCTCTGTCCTACTCAATAAAATTGGGGGAAAAAAATGCCTCCAAGAGGAATGGATTAGTAGTGTGGACACTGAGCCCCAGCGATAATCCTGTACACAGACAAAAAACAGGTTAACTAAGCATAAGAACACAAGAAATCAATTACAGATATAAAAATAAATCAAGTGACAGTCACCATCACCATCCACATGGACCTCTTCACCCCCACATTAATCTCCAAATTGTAAAAATTCTGGTCACCAATAAAATCTTGTAAAATGGTGATGGTGGTGGTGGAGAGGTCTAAGAGTTTAGATGTCTCAGTCATAGAAATCACAATAAAAATACATATTGCTACATAGTTCCATTTTAAAAAATATTTTATTGATTTATTATTTGACAGAGACAGAGAGAAATTGAGAGGGGATGGGGATATAGGGAGGGAGAGAGACAGAGAGACACCTGCAGCCCTGCTTCACCACTTGTGAAGCTTCCTCCCTGCAGGTGGGGACCAGGGGCTTGAACCTGGGTCCCTGCACACTGTAATGTGTGCACTTAACCAGGTGCGCCACCGCCTGGCCCCCATAGTTCCATTTTTTATTATCAAGTATGTGCCTAGTTCTACTCTTATCTGTAAAAGTAAGACTTGTTGGGAGTTGGGCGGTAGCGCAGTGGGTTAAGCGCAGGTGGCGCAAAGCACAAGGACCGGCTTAAGAATTCCAGTTCAAGCCCCCGGCTCCCCACCTGCAGGGGAGTCACTTCACAGGCAGTGAAGCAGGTCTGCAAGTGTCTGTCTCTCTCTCCCCCTCTCTGTCTTCCCCTCCTCTCTCCATTTCTCTCTGTCCTATCCAACAAGGACAATATCAATAACAACAGTAATAACTGCAACAATAAAACAACAAGGGCAATGAAAGGGAATAAATAAATTTAAAAAAAAAATAGTGAAAAGTAAGACTTGTCTGTGAGAAAGACACATTCTCGAATGTTCCATTTCAAGGAGGAAGAAATCGAGGCTGCATTTCAGGACAGCAATACACAGCAGCCCAGAAACCCATCCTTCTGAGCCCAGGTGTATTGCCTACCTCCTGCCTCTGTGACATCATGTCTGTTAGGCAAACTCTCCCAATCTCATTTTCCTTTTCTGAAAAAGGGAAGAATAGATGTACCTGCCTTCAGGAAAGGGACTATGCATGTAAAGTGCTCAGCACACAGCTGGCCCATTGCCCATACACATTATCTGGCTTTTTTTTACAGGTCTCCTACTACCAATTCCTAGCTCCTACTTTTTTTTCTATTTTTTTAACTTTTATTTTAATGAGAGAGAAAGACACAGTGAAAGATCAGAGCACTGCTCAGCTCTAGCTTATGATGGTGATGGAGATTGAACCAGGAACCTTAGAAGCCTCAGACATGAAAGACTTTTGCATAACCATTATGCTGTTTCCCTAGCCCCCAGGTCCTACTCTGTACAGTTTGTCACTGGCAGAAAACAAAACAAAACAAAACAAAACAAAACAAAACAAAACACCAAAAGCAGCATGATTATTTAACTGGGCCTTCCTAGTCATTCACTTAATGGCTGCAAACTACAGCCCTGAAGTGACTTCAAATACAGAGCAACTAATGTCAGTGAGGACATGTTGGTTTTATTTATTTATTTATTTATTTATTTATTTATTTATTTATTATTATTTTTTAGGCTATTTTTTTCCCTTTTGTTGCCCTTGTTGTTTATGTTTATTGTTGTTATTATTGTTGCTGTTGGGTAGGACAGAGAGAAATGGAGAGAGGAGGGGAAGACAGAGAGGGGGAGAGAAAGACAGACACCTGCAGACCTGCTTCACCACTTGTGAAGTGACTCCCCACCGGCAGGTGGGGAGCCAGGGGCTTGAACCCGGATCCTTGAGCCAGTCCTTGCGCTTCGCACCATATGCGTTTAACCCGCTGTGCAAGCGCCTAGCCTCCTAGGATTATTTTTAAAAATATTTATTTATTTATTCCCTTTTGTTGCCCTTGTTGTTTTATTTTGTAGTTATTATTGTTGTTATTGATGTCATCGTTGTTGGATAGGACAGAGAGAAATAGAGGAAGGGAAGACAGAGAGAGGGAGAGAAAGACACCTGCAGACCTGTTTATTTATTTTTGAGAGCCCTTTTCAGTCAGCAAGACAGCTTCCTGATCTTGGCGGAAATGGAAGTCTGAGAGGATGAAAGTCAGCATGCCTTGGTGTCTTACAAAAGGACCAGCGTCCTGGCTGGCAATGGGTTTGGGTTTGCCTTACTTGGCAGCTACACAAGTAGTGATAGCTGGAGTCATCAGCTCTTTCGTGAGCCTGCCAGTCCCAGGCCACCAGCCGCACTGGTGACAAGACCAGAGGCCAAGCTGGTGTCCTCCTCCCAGCCACTCAGTTTCTGGAAGTCTTGCTTAAGAAAAAAAAAAAAAGTCTCTTGTTTCTAAGGCTCTATTTACACACCACTCTCCAGTGCTAAATCTTCACAATGGACAAAACTAAGATGGCGGCGCTCATGGCAAGGGAGTGAGAATGGTATGGGGGTGGCGGGAGGGCATGACAGGAAATGACAGGGAAGAATATCTTAAGGAAAACAATTCATAAAGAAAGGAGGAGGATTTCCATTCTGCCTAGATGGATAGAAGAAATGTTTGCCGGTGCAGTATTCTGTCCAGCTGGGGAAAGGCCAAAACTAATTTAACCTTTGGTCGAATAGTTGGGAGTTAGCTAGTTTCCTTTTTCCTCTTACATCACTCCCAGAGATTCAGACAAAAATAACATGGTCCCGATTGCATGACATTATGGGCTCTGGGAATACACCAGGGAGGATAGTGTTGAAACCCCACTGAGACAAATTAATTCTAGCAAAGCAACAGCTGTAAGATTGATACAAACAGGAGAAACAACAGCATATTGGTTCCAGACTTGTTTCAGGCATGATTTTAATGCAAACAATTTTTTTAAAGGGTTAAGGGCCCTAATTCAGGAGTGTTTCTGTCACTTCAAGATGGTGCTTTCTGACATACTCATCCATTCCCCTTTGCGTTCTAGTCCACTGCTTGGAATATTTTTGGATATGATTTTTAAATTTGATATTTGTATCTTGATTGTTTAAAATGGAAGTCAGTATGAGAAGAGCTGGCCCCCGTTGAACCCAAGCGTCAGCATCAGGTCTTGTAACGACGAAGTCCAGGTGCAGGGTTGGCTCTGACTTGGGCCCAAACCTGGCACTGAGGTGCTGATCACAGGACCCTTTCTCCCTGGGGACATTTGCATCCAGAGCCTAACACTCAAGTATTTCCTAAAAGCACAGCCTGCAGTCCCTGGAGGACTGTCTGTAGAGCTTATATGCACCACTGACAAGGGAAAATCAAAATATTTCCTCTCCCTGGACACAGCAGCCCTCCCTGCATTCACCCACTTTGCAGTTGGGCATTACTTGAAGACCCAATGTGAACCACAGAGCAGAAATCTCACAGTGGGAGCCCAATTCAGAGAGGAATACACTTAGAGGATAGAAGGAAATCTACCATAATTGTGACAGGTACCATGCCTATAGTGCAACAACCCAAGTCTCAGTTCACCCTGTAGTCATTGGAATGACCTTGGCTAGACGCCTCCTCTGTGTTTCTGGGCCCCATCTCGAGAACAGAGGTAAGAGTAGCCGCTATGTCCCAGGGTGGTCAAGAGAATAAATAATAATATTTGGGAAGTGTTCAGCACAGGCTTGACAAATAATAAAAACAAAGTAATGGAGTTGCTGTCATTGTCACAACCCCAGTGACCTTGGAGGTCTTGGCAGATTTCCTTCCGAAATTAGGTGGCAGCTGGTCCCCCTGAAGTCATGTTCAGGGTTGGGCTAATTTCTAACTCTTTGGACATAAAAACAAAGCCTGTCAGGACAGCAGCCATGTACTCTGAAAAGAGTTCCTGAGCTGAGTCCAGCGAGCAAGCTGCAAAGGTTCTTGTCCTTCTCCGAGGGACAGGAAAAGTGGCTTTGGCTCTACTAGGGGAGGGGAGGGGAGGGGAGGGGAGGGGAGGGGAGGGGAGGGGAGGGGAGGGGAGGGGAGGGGAGGGGAGGGGAGGGGAGGGGAGGGGAGGGGAGGGGAAGAAGAAGAGTTTCCTGGGAGCAGGGAGAAAACTCATCCAAGAATGGACAGCAAGAGTTCATTCCTAACAGAAGCTAGATGTTGAAGCTTGGGAACTACTCTTCCACATTTACTTAATCATTCATTCATCCCTTCATCCATCTATCATCTTTCCATCCATCCTTGCATTACCCATCCTTCCTTCCTTCTTTCCTTCCATCATCCACCCTTGCATCGTCTACCCATCAATTCATCTATCTTTCCCAATCAATCTATCCACCAATCCATTCACCCATTAATCTATCATACATACATACATATCATCTCCATTCAGTGTCTGATAGGCATCTTGTTAAGTTCTGTTCATGCAAAATATCCACTCAAAAATACTCATAGCTTAGAGATAGAGTCACATTTTAAACACAATCACAAAAAATAAATATTTAATTTTATTTATCTTTTGTCATGATAGAAACAGAGAGAAATAGGGTGGAAGAGGGCTAGGGAGAGGGAGAGAGAGTAAAGATACGTCTGCAGCACTGCTTAACTTCTGAAGCTCCCCACCCCCCCCAGGTGCAGACTATGGGCTTGAACCTGGGTCCCCCTGCATGGTAATGTGTGCTTTATCCAGACCTGTAAGCATTTCATTTTCAATTGTATAATTTTTACGGATGATCTTGTTATTGTCTTGTTTATTTTTGTTGGTGCTAGGGCTTCACCATTCTGCGCCAACTTTGTCAGATAGACAGAAAGACATCACAGCACGCAAGTTTCCTCAGTGCACTGGGGACTTGTTGAAAACATGGGTCCTACGCATGACAAAACAGGCCCCTGCCCAGTGAGTTATTTAAAGAAATAGTTTGCCTATTTATAGGAAATAACAGGAGACCCATGTTAGGTTGGGGCTCAGAAGTCCTTTAATAATGAACCAACACAGATGACTTCACACAACTGAAGAGCCGAGCTTGGGTCTCCTGGTGTCTCCTGAGCAGGTCCACAGTCTCAACATACCAGCTCTGCCCCCTGACTCTGATGTAAGTTATCTCTGCTTCTGCACCCGTAGTCTCAGCTCCCACACCCAGCTCCTCCCAGGTCAGCGTTCCTGAGTGTTAAGACTTTCACATCCTCCACTCTAAATCATGTATGGCTAGGGTGAGGATGCTACCTGCCTGGAGTTAGAGGGGAGGCTGGGTCTGGAGGCAGACCTGCTGAGTCTCAGACTGTGTTCCCCACCTTCCCAGTGCTCCTACCTTAAGCTATCTGACATGATGAACCTCCTCAAGGAAAGAACAAAGGAAGGCAGACATCTCGCTGAGATCATTCCTTTCTAGCAGCTCAGACAGTGGGAGAAAAGCCACTGGTCTACTCTGGCATCCCTCTAGGATCCCACCATTGAACTGGATAAAAATAGATGAAGCAAGCTAGTCTGTTGTGGGGGAAGGGGATCTAGGAGTCTTCCCCTATAGTGTCTGATTGGCCATGGCTTCATTCCCCAAAGAACAGCAGAGAAACATGGTCTCAGGCATTAATAGACTTTTACTTAGGAAAGTGGAAAGAAAATGCATAGAGGCATGCGTGTGATTTGGGCAAAAATGGCCAAGTTGATGAGAAAGCTGGGAACTTTCTAAGTCCCTGCCTTCTCATCATTTCTAAGCTATGCCTGAAATCTATTACAACTTCCAGTGGGCTTGTTTGTTCCTTTTTTCTCTTCTCTCCCAGGTAAGGAAAAGAAAGAGCTTGCCTTCCTCAGGTGTTCTCCAAATTCTCCTCCCTCTCAGTGACAGGGTCAAAAACAATGGTTCCTGGCCACAAAAATTCCGGGTCCCAGTGGAACTAAGATTTAGAGCACTCTGGTCTTAATCTTCCCTTAATGATTCTAAGGTATGTTCATGCTAGCAATATGGTCTGCTGCCTCTGCATTCTGACTGCCCCAGTGTCCAGTTTGTTTCAACCCCATGGTCCCATATTCCTTACTGCCCCTCCTTTGTCTATAGGTCTTTTGCTAGCACAGCACACAGTGAGTGGGGACTTCAACCCAGATCCTTTGACTGTGAGCCCAGTCCATTCCAGCTCCAAAGAGTGAGGCTAGTAACAGATGCTGTTTGGGCAGCCTAGAGACTGTGGGGAGGGTGGCTGTTACGCACAATTTCCCAAGGGTAGATGGGCCCAGGCAACAATAACTAATTTATCCAGAGAACACTTTCCCAGGCTGGGAGGATTCCTGGGTAAACCAGATCAGGTCAGGTCCCACCATGACGAAGCTAATGATTGTCCAGAGAAGTCATACAATGAACTGAGAATGGCCCAGGCTGGGGTGAAGTACAGCTGTGCTGAGTGCTGGGGAGGCTGACTAGAATTCCATTTGTCCTCGCTAGCCAGGTCCTTAGACCCCCTGCCTCATGTGGAAGCTGATGACTACACACGCACACACGCACACACACACACATACACACACACACACACACACACACACACACAGAGGCACGCACGCACACCACTATCAGCAGTTCCTGAACAAATACCTTGTGCTGGAATATTCCAGAAGTCTCTACCCCTCTCTGTCCCCACCATCACAGCCTCTACTCACACTGTTCTGCTGCACTGGCCCTTCCTGGCCTACTTTGACACACCTACTTTGACACACCCTAAGGTGTGTCATGTGCACTGCAGCCAGGGTGCCCTCCTAAAAGGTAGACAGGAGTACTCCACCCATCAACCATCACTCTCCACCGTTTGCCACCCTCACTCCCATCTTGCACTGAAAACCTTCCAATCAGCAAAGCAGAGACCGTCAGTTGTGCCAGTGTCACCACTGTTTTGGGGTCATGGCCACTCCCCAGAGCTCCTGACTGCCTCTGTCCCCAGACTCACAGGAAAGCTCTGCTTCCTGCTGGCAAAGGGTCTTCTTCTATGGCTGCCCTGCTGGGAAGCTCCCAAGTCTCCCTCACTGCCCACAACAGCTTCCCTGCTCTTCCTGACCAGATGCAGCATCCCCCCAGTAATGTGATCCTGCAAGTGGGGCACAGGGGCACTCTGTGCCCAGCTGGCAAGTCTGTTCCCCCAAGACTGTGAGACCCAGAAAGGCAGAAGGGTTATGATTATTCAAGGTCCCTTATTAAAGAAAGTGGGGGGGGGAGACAGTTATGCAGAGTGACTTTCACACATAAGGTGCCAACAGTTCCAGGTTCAATCTCCACCTCCTCCAGAAGCTAGAGCTTAGCTGTGCTCTGAAGATGAATTAGAAGGAGGAGGAGGAAGAGAAGGAGGAGGAGAAGGAAGAGGATAAGAAGCAGCAGAAACAGGAGGAGAAGATGGAGGAAAGGAAGGAGGATGAAGGATGGATGGATGGGAGACAGAGAAGGTGGTTGGAGGGAAGAAGGGATGCACTTTCCAAGGAACTTTGAGCTGAGAAGTAAAAGGTAAGCAGAAGCCAGTTAGTTACAGGAACTAAAGGGAAAGGAATATTCCAGCCAGAAGGGAAATCGGCCCCGTGGGGGGTGGGGGGAGGGAAATGGAGTCTCCCTCACTCTCCAGGGAGACACTTGAGGCACCAGAGAGAAACCAGATAAAGACAGCACCCTCGTCTGGAGTGGGGCCAAGACTGTGGCAATGCCAGCCGGTGCCAAGGGGATGGCCAAGGTGGGGTGGGGGTTCTTTGTAATGATTGGGGATCTGGCAGGTGGTGTCATCCATGTGGCATAAAAAGACCAGAACCATGTAAATAGAAATGAACAAAACAAACAATAACAAAAACACGACGACGACGAGGGGACCAGACCAGCATCCTGTGGGTGAAAGGAGTGTCCGGAGGAATGGGGACACTTAATCTCAGTCATCTGAGCTGCAGTCAACACCAGAGGAGGGATTTCAGTAACAGACCTGTCTGTCTCACCTCTCTGGGAGCTGCCAGTTCTTGACCAAGGGGCTGGGGTGAGGCAGGGCGGTGGCATACCCTGTAGAGTGTGCATGTTACAGTGTCAAAGCATTTCAAGTCAAGCCTCCACCCCGTTCCCACCTGCAGGGGAAGATGCTTTATGATTAGTGAAGCAAGGCTACAGGTGTCTCTCTTTCTCCCTCTCTGTCTTCCTCCCTCTTCTCTTTCAATTTCACTCTATCTCCATCCAAAGCAAAAATAGAAAGAAAGAAAGAAAGAAAGAAAGAAAGGAAGGAAGGAAGGAAGAAAGAATGAAAGAAAGAAAGGGAAAGGAAAGGAAAGGAAAGGAAAGGAAAGGAAAGGAAAGGAAAGGAAAGGAAAGGAAAGGAAAGGAAAGGAAAGGAAAGGAGGCATGGGGTGAGATAAACATCCAGTGCTTTATGTGGGGAAAATTCAAAGAGGTGAAGTGGGGGACAGCACAGTGGAATGCCCACCCCTCTCACTAGCCCGGGGTAAGTTAGTTACACACCATGTGCTCCCGATCCACAGGGGTCTCTGCAGGACCACTGGGGGTCCTGACTGCCTGATAGGGTCACCTGGTGTCCAACCTGTATGATTAGGGGTGAGGACTACCTGAGAAACAGGGAGCCCTGGAGACTCAGTGCCCTTCCTGAGAAAGTTCTCAGGTTCTCTGGGGAATTGGTGCCTCAGGAAGGAAATGCCCTGCTAGTATGGGAAGGGTTACAGATGCTAAAGTCCCATATAGAAAGGCGGTTTTGTATGTTCACAAGAGACAGTGAAAGCCTGCCCAGGGGGCTGGGTGGTGCTGCACCCTGTAGAGTACACAGGTTACCGTGCTCAAGGACCAAGGTTCAAGACCCTGATCCCCACTGCATGAGGAAAGCTTGACAAGCAGTGAAGCAGTGCTGTAACTATCTCTTTCTCCCTCTCAACTTCTCTCTGTCCTAGCAAATGAAAAAAAAAAAGTCAAGTGTGGGGGGACACCTGATAAAGCATTCATGTTACCATATTCAAAGACCTGGGTTCAAGTCCCCCAGTCCCCCAGTCCCCACCTGCAAGGGGGAAGCTTCATGAGCAGCAAAGCAGTGCTGCAGGTGTCCCTCTCCTTTTTTATCCCCCCCCTTCTTTCTTGATTTCTCTTTCTCTATCCTAAATAAAATTTAAAGAGAGTAAGGGAGGGAGGAAGGAAGGAAGGAGGAAAGAAAGAAAGAAGGAAGGAGGAAGGAAGGAAAGGAGGGAGGGAGGGAAGGAGAGAGAGATGGAGGGAGAGAGGGAGACAGAAGGAAGGGAGGGAGGGAGGGAGGGAGCATAAGGAAGGAAGGAAAGATCTGGGGCAGGGGAGTGGAAGGGAAATCTGCCTGACAGGATTGTAGGAAGGGTTGGAGAGACACACAGACACCAGTTGTCAGAGCCCACATGCAGGCTCTCGATGGCTGTTTGGGTAGGGGTAGGGGACTAATCTCCGTAGAGCATTCTGGATCATTCTGGATAAGATTCCAGGGAGTGAGAGAGGGGGCTGGGAGTGGAGCTACCCAGGTGAGAGGGCTGCTGACAGAGCCTGTGATTACAGAGTGGAGTGGAGGAGAGGGGAAGTGGCTTCTAGAACTCAGAGTAATCCTGGGGGCTGAGAGGAGGAGAGTGCCATCCCCAAGCCTTGTGTAAATGGATGCTGTGTGTCCAGGCTTGGGGGGGGGGGGCTGGAGGAGGCCCCCACTCTGAGGAGGAGCATCCTGCAGGCAGGCAGCTCCTGTGGGTACAGCCCCGCCGTGCTCTGTGGAAGAGGGTGCCATGGGGTGGGCTGTGTGGCTCTCTCCTGCAGTGGCTGGTTCTCATTTCTCCCTCTGGGGCCCTCAGCTGAGGAGATGTTACATAAGGGTCCCTCCCTGCCCCTCTTCCTCCCTCCCTCCTTCCCTCCTTGGCAGGATCGGGGACCACTCCAGTCAATCTGCCAAGTACCTGCCTTGGGGGTCCGGGTGGGCTCAGCTCTCTGTGTGCGCCGAGGCCAAGAAATGCAAGCCCAGATAACATCGGCCTCCTTCCTGACAGAGGCCGAAGCTCTGTGGTTTCCTCCCCTGTGGCCTCCTAGAATTGGGGGAGGATGGAGGACGGCTCTTGGGTCAGCAGAGTGGGGAGTAGGACACAGAGCCAGGAAGGAGAAGTGACACAGGGGCGTCCCATCAACCTTGGCTAAGACGAGTCATCTTAGTGCCAGGGGACTTGGGGGGACACTGTTTAGACTTGGCGTCCATGCTCTTGCTCTCTGGCGCAGCGCGTTCTCTCACAAGCAGGCTCTGCTTCATCTCTGAGGCCTGTCTACCTTCTCTTCATCCCTCCCCCACCCTTTTTTTTTTTTTTTCCTCCTGGGGCTTCTAGGTTCAGTTCTCTCTCACTCTCTAGATCTTGGGGTCCTCACAGGCCTCTCTCCCCATCTTCTGCCCACTCCTGCCCACCCTTCTTTCCCTCCCACCCCCACTCTCTCATTCTCTTCCTGTCACCATTTGTTCCCTATCACCCTCCTTTCTGCCTGGCCCAGGCTGGAAACACTTCAGAAATTTTTAATTGAAAATACCATGAGAACTGTTACCACCTCAGTTTCACCAGGGAGAGACCTCAAAGCCCAGGGAGAGTGGTGGGCGACTTGGGGGTGGGGGGAGGGTATTGCCGGGGTGGGGGTAAGAGGTTAATGGCTCACCTAGGTTAACCTGGGCCCCATGTGGAATGTGAGACATGAAATGTGTTCTGTCAGGGCGGGGAGCCTGCTGCAGGAGCCAGCATTCCTGTGGGGCCCAGGGAGGTGGGAGAGGAGCACAGGGTGAGGAGTGGGACAAGAGAAACACAGCCACCGCCAGCAAGTCTGCCAGCTGCCCCCCAGAAGTCAGTGTTTGTGTGGGCGGGGGAGCAGGCACCACCAGAAGGTCTGAGTGGCCCTGCCTGAGCCCAGGGCTCCGGAGGGTGCCCTCCCTCAGGCTCACAGCTGGCCTGGCACCGACTGTGCCTGGGTCAAATGAGCTCAGCAGCTTTGATCTCCTCCCCTGTGAGGTCACCGGCCCCCCACATCCAACCCAGGCCTTCTTCCAGCTTCCAGGTTAGCCATCTGCCAGGAACCCTGAGAACTGGAAGGCTGAGGAAGACAGCAACAGGGGGTTCCACTGTGGGAGAAGGGGTGTCCTGGCTCTCCCAGTGTAAATCCAAGCCCAAGGACCTGATGGGAGGAGATAGACACACAGGGGTTGGGGGACACAGGAACAGAAGGTGCCTGGGGTCCTCACTCTCCTCCCATGTTCTAAGAATCATGGGCCAAAGGAACCAGAAAACGTTGTCTTCTGAAAGGGTCTCTCCCCCATGGGAGCCACAGGGTGCAGCCCAGACCCTGGACCAGGCAAAGCAGAACCCCCACACCCCACTCACCTTTAGACAAGGGAATTGCACTCCCATTTGCTTCTTCAGATGTGGGTCTGAAAGTGTTCCAGTGCTGGAAAACAAATGGAAGCCCACAACCTGGGGTCAGAGCTGGTCCTGTTCATTTCTGAATAAATACACCACGGTCCAGGGATGCCTGCTCTGTGCTGAGCTCAAGGACAGGAGCAAGAGTTGTGAGGCCAGCCCCTGGCCAGATAGCCTTCCAGGGACAGAGGCACCTTCGAGAGCAGCCTGTCCACTCCACCCTTCCAGACAGGGTAGAGTGAGCTGTGAAGGCCCCGCAAGCTTCCAGAAAAAAGCAGAAAGCAGGCTTCCTGGTCAGGGCTGAGCATGCCTGAAGGTGTGACTATGGAGACATAGCATCAACGTTTATCTCAAAGCTGTAGATCTTGGTGGGCAAAGCAACTTCATGAGTGACCTCCAGCCGTGTGTGGAGCTTCCTTAACAAGGGAGTAAAAGGCCAGGCACACCTATTATCATGCACAAAGGTCTGTGTTCAATCCCCTGGTTCCACCTGCAGGGGGTGGGGGAAGCTTTGTGGTGAAGCACTGCTGCAGGTGTCTCTCTCTCTCTCTCCTTTTCCATCTCTCCCTCCCATTTCAATGACTTTGTTCTATCACGTAACATAATTTTTTTTGAGAGATAAGGGCTAGAGAGATAGCTTAATGGTTATGCAAAAGCCTTCCATGCTTAAGTCTCTGAGGTCCCAGGTTCAACCCCCCAGTACCACTATAAAGCAGAGCTGACAGTGTTCTGGTCTATGTACCTATGCATTTCTCTGTAATTTAAAATAAATAACTAAAACATTTTTACAAAGAGTTAAAAATGAACCCTGGGAATCATTAAAAATGAACCCTGGGAATCATTGGAATAACAAAATTTAGGGTAGAGAAGGAGAGAAAGAAGGAAGAAAGGAACAAAAGATGACAGAAAGAAAGGAGAGAAAGAAGGAGAGGGAGGGAGAGAGAAAGGGAAAAGAAAGGAGAGAAAGCAATGAAGAGAAAGGAAAGAAATTAAAAAGCAGGGGTTCAGGTGAATTGTTCAGCTTCTTAAATCACAGGATTTATATACCTGAAGTCCAGAAGTCCCAGGTTCAGTTCCTGGCATCACCATATGCCAGAGCTGAGCAATACTCCTGCCTCCCCATCTCAGTCATAAAAATAAATACACCTTTCTTTTTAAAATGCATAGATTACTTTTTTAAAGGAGGAAAGAAGAAAAGCAAACATTCTCCAGATGGGACATAGGACTCAGGTCTCCTTGAAGAATCTCAACAACAGAGAGGTTAAGAAGACACAACAACAATAAAAATAAAAAAGAATAACAAATAAATAAAGGAAGACAAATACTTGGGCCATCCCCATATGACCTGGCTGAGCACTGAGCTTGTAGGGGCCTGTTTTTATGGGATGATTTTCCAGAAGGAGACAAAGGCAGAAAGAGAAAATTAGCAGTCATGAAAAAGAAGAAGAAGACACATGATAGAAAGCTGGAGACATATGACGGAAGGTGGGCCATGGAAGGGGTTTCAGGAACAGGCAGACACCTGGCCAGGGGGCCCTGGGAGCGCCGGGTGGGTGAAAGGGGCTGCTAGGATGAGAGCCTGAGCGGAAGCAGGGAGGCCGGGGCCACACCAGGACGGCCTCACCTCCTCCCCAGATGGCCAAGCTCAGCCCAAGCATGAGCAGGGCTGCTAGCACATGATGTTTTCTTTTTCCTGAAATAAAATATCATCACCTGATCTCAGCTAAGTAACTGTGAACTTGTAAAAGTCTGTTTGTTGCTCCCCCGAGACCCATTCAAGTGGTTTTTCAGATGAATCTGTTCAGTCAAACACTCTGCAATGTTTCTCTAATTGTTTCTCACAGCCCCACTGCGAGGGGGTAATGACTCCAGTTCCTTCCTGAGGCCCTGGCGCAGGTGAGTAAACTGAGGCTCACGGAGTGCTGACAGGAAGGCAGAAACGCTGGCGGGCATCCCCCAGATCTGGTGCACCTGCAGACTCTCAGCCCACCGCCTCCAGCTGGCCAGGTCTCCTCAGACCTGGGGCCAGGAATCTCTGGCTTGGCCCATCCTGGGCTAACCGCTGAGCCATTCTGCAGCCTGTTATAGGGCAGTGGTGTAGCTAGAACATTTCAGTCATGGGAGGCCTGATGCTCAGGAACAGGGACCAGGGAGGGCAGGGGACCACAAGCCTTCAAAGATGTCGGTGACTTACAGTGAAAGTTTCTGGGGAAGTGCATCTCTGATATAGTTTCCATTCTTCTAGCTTGAAGGACATCACTCAGGATCCTTCTCTGTCTCCTTTGGGGTTTGGTCCTGCCCAAGATACAGGAATGTCTAATTGTAGTTACTATAAAAGTAGTGACATTATTTTATATTTCACATCTTATATTATGTCTCTGTCATAAAGTATAGAATGTACTACTACATATATGTTACATGATGACTTTACCAGTGATATAATAACTATTTACTTATAATAGAAATATCATTATTCGGGAGCTACGAGCAGCAGATCGCTTTCTCTCCTCTCCTCTCCTCTCCTCTCCCGGATCAACTAGGAATACCAAAGGAGACCACCCGGACCGAAACAAGACAGGACTAGAATGACCACAGAAACCCAGTAAATCACCCGTGAGTACAAACACGCGTGGCTGGTGACAGAGAGGAGAGAGGAGCCTAAGGAGAGATTAAGTGACTGCTAACAGTTCGACAGTCTGTCAGTGGAGACACCACCTCCAGTCTGCTCCACCAACAAGGGGACAGCTGAAGGGAGGAAAGGACTCCCCAGAGACTCAGCAAGTACAACTCTGAGTCTCCATTGCTACTACCCTCAGAATCTGGAGCAGCAACAGGGAGGGACACCAGGGCACAGAGATCTAACCGGGAAACTCAGGAGAAGACCTATACCTCGGTGGCATAGCTGAAGGGCTGTGAAAGTCTCTTTGCATAACCACTGGATTATCTCTGCCACACCCTGGTTTATCTCTTGGTCAGGAGTCATTGATTAAGCCAAGAAGCCTATTGATAGTTTAAAAGCCCTCAGGCTACCATAGCCTACAGGGGAAAAAAAAAAAAGGCTTTTACACCACTGAACTCCAACTCAGGGATTGAAAAAACTGTTAACTTATATAAAATGGTTAAAACAACAAGAAAAAATAATGGAGACTCGAACCAGGACAAGAGTCCAGCTAAAAGTCCTCCAGAGGGCGAAGCACAAAACAACGAGTTCAACATCCAAACATTAGCTAAGGAAATAATAACAGGAGTGAGTAAAGAATTTGAAAAAATTGTAATCAGAAATGCAGGAACAACAAATGAGAATATGGAAGAAAATTCTAATAATCTCATGGTTATTAGAGAGCTGAAAGCTGAAATTTCTGAGCTAAGAAGGCAACTAGCTGAACAAGCTAAAACAGTATCAGAGCAGGGCAACAAAATAGATGAACTCCAGAAAGCAGTAGAGGGCAGAGAGAATAGAATCAATGAGGCTGAAGACAGAATTAGCAAGATTGAGGATGAATTAGAGACAACTAAAGAAGAAGTAAGAGATCTCAAAAAGAGATTAAGAGATGCTGAAAACAACAACAGAGTCCTATGGGATGACTTCAAAAGAAACAATATACGCATTATTGGCTTACCAGAGGAAGAAAGAGAAGGGGAGGAAGAAAGCGTTCTCCAGGCCATAATAGCTGAAAATTTCTCTAGTCTAGACAACATCAAAGACATAAAGATTCAAGAAGCCCAGAGGGTCCCAAACAGAATTAACCCAGACCTAAAGACACCAAGACATGTCATACTTAGATTGGAAAGGAATAAGGATAAAGAAAGGATCCTCAAGGCTGCAAGAGAAAAACAAAGAGTCACCTACAAAGGAAAACCCATAAGATTAGCAGCAGACTTCTCCATACAAACACTACAGGCCAGAAGAGAATGGCAAGATATCTATCGAGTGCTCAATGAGAAAGGCTTTCAGCCAAGAATACTATATCCTGCTAGATTGTCATTCAGACTAGATGGAAGCATCAAAACCTTCTCAGACAAGCAACAGTTGAAGGAAGCAACCATCACCAAGCCTGCCTTGAAAGAAGTTCTGAAAGGTTTCCTATAAACAACCAGACCACCACAAATAGAACACATATCAAAACACTCTAAAACTCTACAAGAATGGTGTTAAAATATCTTCAATCTTTGATATCAATAAATGTCAATGGCCTGAATTCACCTATTAAAAGACACAGAGTAGGAAGATGGATCAGAAAACACAACCCAACAATATGTTGTCTACAGGAAACTCACCTAACGCAACAAGACAAACACAGACTTAAAGTGAAAGGATGGAAAACTATCATTCAAGCCAATGGCCCACAAAAAAGGGCAGGAACAGCTATTCTCATATCTGACATGATAGACTACCCTATGATCCTGCAATTCCTCTCCTGGGGATATATCCTAAGGAACACAACATATCTATCCAAAAAAAAATCTGTGTACACATATGTTCTTGGCAGCACAATTTGTAATAGTCAAAACCTGGAAGCAACCCAGGTGTCCAACAACAGATGAGTGGCTGAGCAAGTTGTGGTATATATATACAATGGAATACTACTCAGCTGTAAAAAATGGTGACTTCACCGTTTTCAGCCAATCTTGGATGGACCTTGAAAAAATCATGTTGAGTGAAATAAGTCAGAAACAGAAGGATGAATATGGGATGATCTCACTCTCAGGCCGAAGTTGAAAAACAAGATTAGAAAAGAAAACACAAGTCGAACCTGAAATGGAATTGGAGTATTACACCAAAGTAAAAGACTCTGGGGTGGGGAGAATACAGGTCCATGAAAAATGATGAATGAAATAGTGGGGGTTGTATTGTTGAATGGGAATCTGGGGAATGTTATGCATGTAAAAAAAAAAAAGAAGTAGAAACGCAAAGCAGAAACTGACCGAGTTTGGAGTATGGCACCAAAGTAAGAAAGCAGAAGTACACTAGAGTTTGCAGTGAGTACCTCCCTAATACTTCCTCTCCACTTTTCCAAGCTTTGGGACCAGGATTGCTCAACAATTTGTTTGGCTTTGTATGTTAACTCTCTTTTCAGTCACCAGGTTCCAGGTGTCATCAGGATGCCGGCCAGACTTCCCTGGATTGAAGACACCACCAATGTGTCCTGGAGCTCAGCTTCCCCAGAGACCCATCCTACTAGGGAAAGAGAGAGACAGACTGGGAGTATGGACCGACCAGTCAACACCCATGTTCAGCGAGGAAGCAATTACAGAAGCCAGACCTTCTACCTTCTGCAACCCTCAATGACCCTGGGTCCATGCTCCCAGAGGGATAGAGAATGGGAAAGCTATCGGGGGAGGGGGTGGGATATGGAGATTGGGCGGTGGGAATTCTGTGGAGTTGTACCCCTCCTACCCTATGGTTTTGTTAATTAATCCTTTCTTTAATAAAAAATTAAAAAAAAAAAAAAAGAAATATCATTATTCATTAGCATAATATAGTAACATTTTATATTATGTATTACATTATACCTTGTATTATGTATAGGTCATGGAGCATAGAATATACTACAGTGGTTGTTAATGATAATTATAACAAGGGCATAACTACATACTTATTATAATGTACTATTACTTAATAAATTAAAATGACAGCATTCTTTCATATATCACATAAACTTCATATGTCTAATAATGTGCTATTACTCAATCAGTTAATAAAATGACATTATTTTATATATCACTCTTCATGTTGTATATTACATAGTAATAGTATAAAAGGAAATTATAACCTACTAAGAGAGTGTAGTAACTATGCCAGTGGTATAGTTATATTTCTAACAATGGAATAGTTATAGTTACGGTATAGTGACAACTACAAACTAATAGTTGTAGAAACACTAATAATATAATATTTATTTTATATATCATATTTTACATCATGTACTCTGCATAATAAAATAATAGTCTAGAATGGATTCACAGTATACTGTTAATAATGTGACAAATATACTTGTAATAATGTAAATAGTAGTACTACTAGAATATAAAGATATTCATTTTACATGTCACATTTTATATCACATATCACACAATAATAAGCATAGTATAGAATAAATTCATGACATACTATGACAAAATATGACAGACATCACAATGTGGTAACTGTATGTTTATAATATGCAAATACAGTGACTACTCGATTAATTAAAATTAGAGCAACATCATTTTACATGTATTTTCGGATGCATTAAATGATACCTAAGAATATAATAACATATTTCCAGATAGGAAATTTCTAGAGGGATGATGTGGTGATGCAGCTGCTTGAGCACACAGATTACAAGGCTCAAGGGCCCTGGTTCAAGCCCCTGGCCCTCCTTCACCTGCAGGGGGAAAGCTTCATGAGCAGTGAAACAGTGCTGCTGGTGTCTCTCTCTCCCCCCTCTCCCTCTTCCATCCCTCTCATCTTCTCTCTGTCTCTATCCTAAATAAATAAATAAATAAATATCTTTAAGAATAAATAAATCGCTGGAATTTGTTTGCTAAATACAAAAAATGTAATAATCGTGTGTGCTATGCAAATCCTATGTCTAATATAGTAAATCAATATGATATGGATATCACATGAGGAGACAATATCATCACACCTGCTGCTATATATAAATGCACAGCCGGCAAGCTGGTCCTCTGTGCAAGGCTGTGCCGGCACTGGGTGTGTGCTGGGGAGTCAACCGCAGGGGCAGGCGGAGCTGAGCAAAGTGATCTCTGACCAGGAGAAGAACATCCTCCCTTTATGGGCTTCCTTTGTCAGGGTTAGGAGGGCTTAGGGTTGACCAGAAGCCCCCACTGGGGGCTACTTCTGAGTCCTGTATCAGCGCTCAAGCTCAGCACTCTTGAGGACTCCTGGAAGGGTTCCTGGAATTATGTAACTGGCCAGAGGATGGTGGCCAGGCCACCATCATTTCTCCTCTCCTCTGGGGCCGACCCTTTCTCTCTGGGACATAGCTCACCCAGGTTAGAGCAGTGTGGAGGGGTAGCTTCTGCTATTAGTGGCACTGGGGGCTTGAAAGGGGGGCTCAGCTGGCTTGGTAGGGCAGGAGTATCTTAGCAAGGGTGGTGGGAGGGTCACTAGACATCCATGAGAACAGGGTCAGGGACTCCTCACAGTGAGAAGATCGGGCACAGCCCAGGTCTGGGCAAGGTTGGGATCATATTCTGGGTACAGAAAAGATAACACTAACACTGCCCCATAAAGGATGGGAAAATTTTAAAAAAGAAAGAGAGAAAGAGAGGAAGAGAGAGAGAGAGAGAGAGAGAGAGAGAGAGAGAGAGAGAGAGAAAGGAAACTA
The DNA here is from genome assembly GCF_950295315.1 of Erinaceus europaeus. Taxonomy (NCBI): domain Eukaryota; kingdom Metazoa; phylum Chordata; class Mammalia; order Eulipotyphla; family Erinaceidae; genus Erinaceus; species Erinaceus europaeus. The sequence goes on from NC_080177.1 coordinate 10,591,239, forward strand.
AGGCTTTCACAGTAGACAAAGTAGAGTAGGCACTGGAGTCTGTCCCTGTGCCTTTGGTGAAGTATTTACTCTCCCTGAGCTCTAGCCCCTCATCTCTGGCCTGGAGCTAAGAATTCCTGCTCTAGTGAAGCCACAGATAATCAAGGGAAGGAGTGCAGGTAAGGAGAGAAGTTTGGTGAAAGGGCTTTGAAAACTCCACAGGGCTGTCCAAAGGTGCAAAGTCAGATCCAGACAGGCCTGTTATGGGCCCCTGTTATGGGTCATCTCTGCTGGCCTAGAAGTTAAATCCTGAGCTGGGAAGCTAGCTCAGTCTCTTAGAGTACAGGACTGCATGCCTGAGTCTCTAGAGGCAACAGGTTCAATCCCACTGCACGCCAGAGCTGAGCAGAGTCTCTCTCCCCCTCCCCATAATAAACAAACAAACACACATCTTTAAGAGTCAAGTCCTCCCAGCTTCAATGGCTCTGGTTGGAAGACATCCTTTCCCCTGCAGAGAGGGATCCAGAAATGCTACAGTTATGGCTACAGAAGGCTAGAAAAGGGTCCCCTCTGCTCAAACCTACCCACCACCCAAGGTTTGAATAGGACAGACCAATGAGACCCTCTGCAGGAGGAAGAGGTCTCCCTGGGCTTGGGGCAGGTGAACCCACCTTCCCAGCAGAGTTTAAGTAGCAGCCTCAAGCCCTTTGAGGAGCACTTTGGTTTGGGGTTCCTGTGACCTTTGACCCCCACCCCAGATGCCATTGGTCAAGGAAGTCATCTCAGCTACCTCACCTTCCTGCCCAGGCACCCTTTTCTGTCCCTGACCCTTGGTGACCTCAAAGCCTCCCCCCAACACCCCCCCCCCCCGTTGCTGTCCCAAACTCATGCTGGGGCCAGGTTTGGACCCGACTTGAGCCTGTGGGACTCCCAGGGGTGGTTTCTCACATGGGGAGAAGGTGGTTTGGTTTTGCCTGCTCTTTGCTGCCCTCACTCTTTTGCTCTCCTGGCTTCAAACAGGCTCCTGCTGGTTTTAATTAAGCAGCTCCAGCCTCCTCCAGCCTTGGTCCTCGTGAAATGAGGTGACCCAGCTCACCAGGGCTGTTCCCTAGAGGCCCCTCAGCTCCGGGCTTATCACAACAATTTCTGCTTCCCATTTCTCCACAGAATATTGCAACCTGCACAGGAAAACATCGCCTGCAAGTTCAAGAGCCAGCCCCAGCTCTGGATCCCAAACAGGAAGGCTCAATACTCCAGGGGGAGACTTTGCTTCGGTGTTGAGAAAAATGGCTCTGGGCAGAGCCAGGGGGATGAGGTGTGTGTGTGTGTGTGTGTGTGTGTGTGTGTGTGTGTGTGTGTGTGTGTGTGTATGTGTGTGTCTGGGGCCTGGGGGTCTGGGGGTCTGGGGGTCTGAGGGGTCTGAGGTAGGAATTAAAGTCTGCAGTCTTCTGCTATGGGGTCACTGCTTACTCATGGCTCTTGAAGACTGAGCCAAAGGTCCTCAACTTTATAGGAGTCCTAGTATTCTGCTTAGGAGAGTCCCTCTTTTTTTCTTTCTTTAGTTAAAAATGTTTTATTGATTTAATTATCATCAACAAGTCCATTGGATACGAGGGGTTCAATTCTACACAATTCACACCTCCAGGGTTCCACATCCCATCCCCTCTTCTGGAAGCTTTCCTGTTCTTTAACCCTCTGGGAGTATGGACCCAGGATCATTATAGGGAGCAGAAGGTGGAAGGTCTGGCTTCTATAATTGCTTCTTTGCTGGACATGGGTGTTGGCAGGCTGATCCATACTCCCAGTCTGTTTCTGTCTTTCTCTAGTTGGACTGGGAGGTGGGGTTCCAGTGAGGTCATCTGCCTAGTGAAGTCAGGTTGGTGTCATGGTAGCACCTGTAACTTGGTGGCTGAAAAGCATTAAAATATAAAGCAGAACAAATTGTTTAATAACCAGGAACTTAAAGGTAAGAATATAGCAGATGAGATTTGGGATGGGAGTCTCCATTTCTAAGCCTGGAAACCCTCAACAACTCTCTCCTCTCTGCTAACTAATTCTGTGATCTCACTTCTACACAGATCCACAGCTCATGCACAAGGCAGTTCCTGGGCTGTCAAGCAGGGCACTTGAACTTATCAGAATGGGCTACATGGTGTACAGTGACCAGAGTACCAGTCTTGCAAACATGATGTCCAGTTTGAATGTTTTATTTTTATTTCTCTCTCATGAATGACTTTTTAAAGGAATGGGGCTCACTTGGTTCTTATTTAACCCTACAATACGTAACTTAATATGTGAAGCCTCCTATTCCATCATCACTGAGGAATCCAGACAGACAGACAGACAGACAGAGACTCCACTGGATGATTCAGGACCATGTGGGAAACATACAGACCTACCAGGTGGCTGCCTGGTGGGCAGATGGGGCATGCACCTAGCAGGATGGGTGAGGACACAGTCTAGAGTCAGGAATGAATTCAAACCCCATCTTCCTCCCTTGCTCAGTGTGGATTTGGGGCCATAGTCATATGCCTTCTCTGCATCTTGTTTCTGTTTTACAAATGAGCTCTAACAACCTCACAGGCTGCGTCCCTTTGCTGTATACAGTTCTGTGACTTTGGATAAGACTTGCCACATGATTCAGCTCCAGGATGGCTCTGTAGGTGTAATCAAGAGAATCTAATGGTCCTGCTGGTCACAGGGAGCTTGAGAGAACAGAGAGGAGAGTCTATAAGAGAAATAGAAGCCAGGTTATTAATCAATCAATCAATCAATACTGTAGATCTGGGACCATGTACATGTACTATTTCACCACTCCCAGGTCACTTTTTCATTTGGGGGGAGAGAGAAAGAAGGGGAGAAGGAGTTGGGAGGGGAGGGGGAGGGAGAAATGGAGGGAGAGGGATGGAAAGGAAAGGGGAGGGGAGTAGGAAAAGGAAGAGAGGGGGAGGAAAGGAGAAAGGAAGGGGGCAGGGGAGGAGGGGGAAAGGGAGGGGGAAAAGGAAGGGAGGGAGGGAGGGGGAGGGGAGGAAAAGGGGGGAGGGGAAAGGAGGGAGGGAAAGAGAGAGGGAAGAGGGGGAGGGAAAGAGAGAGGGAGAGGGGGAGGGGAAGGGAGGGAAGGGGAGAAAGGGTGGGAGGGAAGGGGGAGAGAGGGAAGGGAGAGGGAGGGGAGGGAGAGAGGGAGAGGGGAAAAGGGAGAAAGAGAGTGGGGGCAGAGAGAAGAGGAAGAAAGAGGGAAAGAGAGAGAAGAGAGAGAGACCTTAGCACTGGCACTTTAACCCCCAGTGTGTGGTCTAGGTCTCCCACCCTGGCTCCAAGCTTGGCAAGATACGTGCCTTCCCAGGTAAGCTCTCCCTCCAGCCCCTTCTAAGTAGAAAGCAGTTTGGAAACAGAATGTTTCCACCTTGAAACTGATGATCAAGAAGGACCGTGGGATGTTCCAGAACAGTCTCTGATCTGCACCTGCTAACGCTGCCCAAAGCAGAAGCCCGTGGGACTAACTCAGGGACCTTGAGGTACCCTTCAGCATGCAGGTCCTAGACTTAGTCCCACCGTCTTCAGACCTTGCAGACCTGGTGGGGGGTACATCATAGTCTTCTTCGTTCTGGCGTCCCTCATTCTGCAGTACCGCTGACCCCTGAGGGACAAGGACAGGAAGTGGCACCTGGTTTGAAGGAAGTGTTTCCACCTTCCCAGGCCCACTGGTTAAAGGGGAGAACACACTGGGGATACTAGGAGTAAGGGTTTGGAGTTTCCTCGCTTGCCTGTGTCCAGCTCTAGGAACAAACCCGAGGAGACCGGAAGCTTGCTCCAGGTGGGCTCTCCTTCTTGCCCTTGCTTTTACAAACCTCTCCTCCTTTCCCTTTCCGCCTCCTCACCCCCTCGCCTCTAGCACTGTTGAGTCTTGGCAGACCTCGGGGGCAAGTTTCTATGAGTTGAATAAATAGCTAAGCAAAATTTGTTTTCTACCAGGGTTTTCACTGGGGTTCAGTGCCAGAACATGAATCTATTGCTCCCAAAGGCCATTTTTCCCTTTTTTTTCTCCGTTTCTATTTTTTTTCTTTTTAATAGAACAGAGAGAAATTGACGGGAGAGGAGGGGTAGAGAGGAAGAGAGAGAGAGACATCTGCAGACCTATTTCACTACTCGTGAAGCATCTCCCCTACATAAGGGGAAAGGGGACTTGAACCTGCATCCTTACATATGGTACCATGTGCACTTAACTGGCCCCTAGTTAAGTGAGATCTTATTTTCTTGTTTCTGCCCTGAGTTGGAGGAAGGGGAGTGTACACTGCTTAGCTGGTCTCTTGAGGAGTCATTACATATTCTGGCTACTCCTCCAGGCAGACTTCTGATAACACTTATTTGCAGTAAGCCACCACAATACAGAGTGAACTCAGACAAATGTACCATAGGAGAAAGGTGGGCCCATCCATTACAGTTCATTTGAGAGCTATTTCTTTCCACGTATCCAGCTGGTCTCCTCAGTGGCTGCCCTGGACTGGCTCTTTCATCTCCTCTTCTCAACAGAAAACCTGCTTTTCAAAAGAGTCACTTAGAAATGACTGATCGCTGCCACCGAGAGAGAATTTCTGTCTCTGGATATGCTCACCAAAAATCTGACTTGAGATGTGACTTGGGAGGTGACTCTAAGAAGGATGTGCTTCTTACTCATTTTCTCACCAAAAAATTATAATTGAAAATATTTCAGAATCAGTATCATCTGCCTATTAACCCAAGACTCAGAAAAGGGAGGGGGTATGTTCTAGGATGTTTCTAGCAGCAGTTATCACCAGAGACTTGGACTAAAGGTCTCGGGTGCTTTTTCTCTTTGCACATTTTGGAGGATGGAGTGAAAGGTCATGAAGAAGGTAGAAAGAGGTAGTGTGTGTGTGTGTGTGTGTGTGTGTGTGTGTGTGTGTGTGTGTGTGTGATCAATTCTAGAAACAAAGCAGGAATTGAGGTGTGGCAGAATACAGAACACAAAATGGTTTGTCCTCACCACCATCCTACTACATGCATGCACACACACAATGCACACATATACCAAACACAACACACACAGTTACACACTGCACACATCACACCACATACACACACACATCCATCCACTTCACACATATATACACGTGCATGGATGTATGCACACGCCCACATATCTTCAACAGAGATCTTTTTCAGGAAGGAGAATCTCTCCACACTTGTAGTGACACAAAAGCCACCTTCCAGAGGGTTGACAGCAGATTTTTCCAGAATCTGTTGGAAAGTTCACTCACCCTAATCCTGCCTTCTTGGGAAAGTCCAAGTAACAGGCATCTCATTATTTGCATGGCCTTAGACTGTGGCTAGGTAAGGCCCAAAGGCCAAAGGAAAGCAACACACGGAAGTCAGTTTTTCTGACCAGAAGAGTGCCTTTGTTGGTGACAGTGGCCCTGGAGAAAGTCTTCCCAGTCATCAAGGAAATGTGGAGGCCAGAGTCCTTGCTTGAATTCTGCAAGATGATATGCTGACAAGTCCCTTGGTCTGAATTTCCTCAACAGCAAAATAAGAGTGAGGAGCTGGGAAGGGGAGGCTGGACTCAGCTATCTCTACAGATATCTCCCTTCTTTAAACTGGTAGAGTTCCAGAAAATGTCCAAGACCTTACTTATGTGGGAACATCAGTGATTAATCTGTTGTTCGAATCTCCACGTCATCTTAGAGCATTGAAGGTGGAGTCCTCTCATCTCCCTGGCTAAGCAAAAAGACAAACAGCACCCCCCCACACACACACATTTGCTCTTTCCCACCAGTCCCAGGGGAGCCTGCAATAATGTCCCCCCAATAATGTCCCCCCCGATAATGTCCCCTTCAGTCATGTCCAGTAAGAACGATGGTAATGATAATGATAATGCAATTATCTCAGATTATTGATGTCAAGTGCATGCTGATTACGAATGGAACAGGAAGTATTTACTTGCCTCCTGCTTCCTCGGGCCGGCCTTGGAATCAGAGCCGGGCTTCAGAGCAAGCATGCAGCCCGCACCTCTGTCTCATAATGGTAATGGCATCCAGATGTGGCTGCGTCCCATGGAGCCGGGTGATGAAAGCAGTAAATGGGTCCCAGGCGCATGTGCTCTGCCCAGGTGGGGTCCGTGTCCAGCTCCCTCCCTGTGAGCCCAGTGTTCTGCACTTCCTCCCATTAGCTCTGATGGTGTGAAAGGAAGAAAACGCAGGCCCTCGCTGCTGCTTTGCACGCAGTAGGTGCTTGTGCACTTCGCATGCGCTCATTCCCATTCCGGGGCTGGTGGATCAACTCCAGGATGGTGATTTGTAGGCTTCAGAGAACAGAAGGTGGGGACTGGGAGAGGTGTGAATTGCTAGATGGACTCAAGAACCATTTGTGGAATGCGTACACTGCTGCAAAGGGGGAGAGGCCTTTGCAGGGACCCAGAGCAGTGTGCCGGAGACTGGACCTCAGGGGCTAAAGGGACAAAACCCAAGCCTGAAAAAGTGGAAAGACAGAGATTCCTCCAGCACCCAGGAAGCTACAGATGAGAGTGACAGCAAAGGCAGGTCCTCGAACCAGGGAGCTCAGCAGTCTTCCTTGCCCTCTGGCTTCCTGCAGCCTCACTCTATTATTCTGTCTCCCTGTTAGAGAGGCATGGGATATATTTCCCACTTTTATTCCCAGCATTGACCATCCCTTTCTCTCTGCCACTCCCCCAATTTCAAAGTGTATTTCTGCAATATTATGTTCATTGTTGAGAAAGAGAGAGAGAGAGAGAGAGAGAAAGGTAGGAAGGAAGATTTCTTTTGTTGTATGGAAAGCACAAATTGAATTTGAACACAGTGTGTCCACAGGCAAAATTCCACTCAATTTTTACACTTGCCTTTCATACTAATGAAGACAAATACACGTTCTTTTTAAACTTTTTCATTTAGAAAAACAGAGGAGGGGCTGGGTGGTGGCACACCTGGTTAAACACACATACTGCTTTGTACAAGGATCAGAGTTCAAGCCCCTGGTCCCCACCTGCAGGGGGAAAGCTTTGTGAGTGGGAAAGCGGGGCTGCAGGGTTCCTCTCTGTCTCTCTATCTCTCCCTTCCCTCTTGATTCCTGATTGTCTCTATCCAATAAATAAATAAAGATAATTTGAAATGTTTTTGTTTAAATGAAAAACAGGAGAGAGGAGAGGAGAGGAGAGGAGAGGAGAGGAGAGGAGAGGAGAGGAGAGGAGAGGAGAGGAGAGGAGAGGAGAGGAGAGGAGAGGAGAGGAGAGGAGAGGAGAAACACTCCAACACCAGTCCACCATCTGTGAAGCTCCCCTTTGGTCTGGATGCTCCTGGTGATACCAGGGTTCGAACCCAGGACCTCCAGTATGGTATGGGATGTGCTCTACTTGTTATATTTTCTGACCCCAAGTGGGTGTTGTTGACATGCTATAGAAACAAAACACTCCTGGAGAGAAATTTAAAATTACTGTGTTAAGCTTAAACAAGCTAATACTTGTAAAGAGCCCCTTTATTTAAAGGTCCAATTGCCAAATAGAAGATAGATAGAAGTGGCTTGATGGGGGTCTGGGTGGTGGCACACCTGGTTGAGCACACATGTTACAATGTGCAAGCACCCAGGTTAAAACCCACAGTCCCCACCTGCAGGAGGAAAACTTCGAGAGTGGTAAAGCAGTGTTGCAGGTGTCTCTGTCTTTTTCCCTTTCTATCACCCCCTTCCCTTTCAATTTCTGCATGTCTCTAACAAATAAATAAAGATAATTAAAAAGAAATTAAAGGGGTCAGGCGGTGGCGCAGTGGGTTAAGCGCATGTGGCGCAAAGCGCAAGGACCGGCCTAAGGATCCCGGTAAGGATCCGGGTTCCAGCCCCCGGCTCCCCACCTGCAAGGGAGTCGCTTCACAGGCGGTGAAACAGGTCTACAGGTGTCTATCTTTCTCTCCCCCTCTCTGTCTTCCCCTCCTCTCTCCATTTCTCTCTGTCCTATCCAACAATGAACAACATCAACAATGGCAATAATAATAACCACAACGAGGCTACAATAACAAGGGCAACAAAAGGGGGAAAAATGGCCTCCAGGAGCGGTGGATTCATGGTGCAGGCACCAAGCCCAGCAATAACCCTGGTGGGAAAAAAAAAAAAAAAGAAATTAAAAAGAAGTGACTTGATTTGAAAAACACATTGTCATGACCTACAAATTTTTAAGCCCAAAGTTGCTTTCTTGTGCTATTGTAACACTTTATCAGTATATAAATTTTGTGTGTTTTTAAAAGTCTGTATTGTAGAGGTTTATTATAACATTTACATTATTACCAGGAATTGAAATATGTCCTACAGCAAAATACCTTTAAGAATTAAACATGGTTGGGTTTATAGCTAATCTGAAAAATATCATCCTAAGATATTTTCCCACTACACAAATATTCATGCTTAATATACAAAATTTAGAAAATGCAGATGAAGAAAATTAAAAAAAAAAACTATAATCCATCACATATCCCAAATTCTCATTATCCAGTGAAAGATATTTTGCTACACTTAAACTTGGTTTGAAGGAATAGAGAAGTAAGTAGTTACAGAAAATCAGAAGTTGGAGCTGACCTGGAAAATTGGTACATGTAAGCTCCCCGTTTATCAAGAAACTATTATGTCTCAGAATTTGTGTTGGAGACAGCAGTGGGAGAAAAAAAAAAACAGACAGAAATCTCTGTTCTTGTGAAATTTGTAATCTTGTGTTAACCTTAATTTCTGGTATTACCACCAGGGCTCATATTCTTCCATTCAGAAAGATGTTCAGAAAGATTTTTCTTTGTTTAAACATAGTTCCTATATTTTGATCAAAATCCCTTGCATTATACAACCTACCCTCCCTACTTCTTTCTTTTTAAAATATCTTTTTTAGATTTTTTTATTTTTATTTATTCCCTTTTGTTGCCCTTGTTGTTGTTGTTTTGTTGTAGTTATTATTGTTGTTGCTGTTGTTGGATAGGACAGAGAGAAATGGAGAGAGGAAGGGAAGACAGAGAGGAAGACAGTGAAGCAGACATGCTTCACTGCTTGTGAAACGACTCCCCTGCAAGTGGGGAGCCTTATGCAGATCCTTGCACTTTGCGCCACCTGCACTTAACCTGCAGCAATAACACCCAACTCCCCCCTACTTCTTTCTTATATAGATGCCCATTGGCACCATTTTGTTGCAAAGAAGATCTATCCAGAAGCCTAGTCTAAGACTGGTGACTCTCCTCCCTGCTAGCCAGGATGTCTCTGTCCATCCTCCCCTTTCTGGTCTCTTCTCCATCCACAAAATGTAAACGCTGAGCTGTGCTCTGCCCAGGTGGAGTCCACTGCCAGCTCCCTCTCTCCCAGCCAACACTGCTCTGCACTTCCTCCAATTAACTCTGATGGTGCACAGATTACAAGGCACCTTGAAGCTCTCAAAATCCATGACCCCATAGGTCTGTGATCTCCTTCCCACGGTGTGGGCCTCATTAGAAGAGGAGGACACTGTGTGATTTTTTTTTTCTGAGAATGAAATTAAGAAGAAACAAATAAGCAGATAAGATGTCATTTACAATCATTAATGTAATGATTCTGTGATGAACATGCTAATCTTTTGCAAATATTTATGTGACGCACATATGGAGAAGTTCTGTGTCCCAAGATGATTGTCAAATGCCTGCAAGAAATTTTAGTTCTTAAAGTACCCAGTAGGATTTTTCTAGAATAATGTATTTTTCTTTTTTAATACGTATTTATTTAGGATAGATACAGAGAGAAGGGGGTGATAGACAGAGAGAGAAGTACCTGGAGCACTGTTTTATTGCTTGTGAAGCTCCCCCTGCAAGTGGGAACTGAGAGCTTCAACCCAGGTCCTTGTCCCTGTAATGACGATTTTTTTAAATTACTATTATATTTACTTATTTATTTATTGGATAGAGACAGCCAGGAATCAAGAGGAAAGAAGAGATAGAGAAGGAGAAAGACAGAGAGACCCTTTCAGTCCTGCTTTACCTCTCACAAAGTTTTCCTCCTACAGGTGGGGGCCAGGGGGTTTGAACCTGGGTCCTTGTGCACTGTAATGTGTACATTCAACCAGGTGCACCACCTGGCGGCTCCTAATGAGGATTAAAAAAAAATTAATATTCATTTATTCCCTTTCATTGCCCTTGTTGTTTTATTGTTGTAGTTATTATTGATGTTGTTGTTGTTGGACAGGACAGAGAGAAATAGAGAGAGGAGCAGAAGACAGAGAGGGGGAGAGAAACACCTGCAGACAGCTTCACCGCTTGTGAAGGGACTCCCCTGCAGGTGGGGAGCCGAGGCCTTGAAGCGGGATCGTTAAGATGGTCCTTTGTACCCCCTGCACTTAACCCGCTGTGCTACCACCTGACTCCCCAATATTTTCTATTTTTAATAAATATATGTTTAAGCCAATGTCTGTCAATAAGCCAGTTTATAGTCATGTACCAGAAAATTGTTGCTTTAAATTTCATGAGATTGAATTGGACCATGTTTATATAGAGCTTACAGTTCTGAATTGAACTTATTCTAACTCTCGGAAGAGTGACCCAAATATCCACAGGCAATTTTTCAGCATTCCTAAAAATTCCCCTTAAAGTGAAAAGAAATGGCTTCCTATGGAATTGTTTAAGTATTTGTTTGTTTTCAAGTTTTGCCCATTTCTCAGCCACTGACAGAATGTGTGGATCTGGAATCTTCCCTGAATATGGGAGGGCTGATACTTCCCACTGAAGGCTGCTATCAACTCCCACCCTAGTTTCCTGGAAAGGTGGGGGGCCCAGGAGGTGCAGACCCCATAGAATGTGCAGAAGGGAGAGCCTCGTCCCTCTAGTCTTTAGGTTTTTCAAGAGAATCCAGAAGTAGGCTTTATAATTAGATACTTGGCTGGGGTGGAGGTATGGTGATCTGATGTGTCTGCAGTTTTATTCCACACAGTAGGATGGGCAGAGGCTCTTTCTCTCTCTTTCTTCCTCCCTCCCTCCCTTCCTTCTTTTCTTTGTGTGTGTGAAGTGGAGTTGAGTGGGGTGGAGTGAAATGGAGTGAAATGAAGGAATAAGCTGATTACTGAATGAGTTCACCCTTGAATAAAAGGACCAAGCCTAAAATTTGTGGGATGAGGGACTTCTGGCACCTTCCTAGGGAGACTTCTAGAACCAATGGGGGGTGGGGTGGGAGGTGAGCTACTGGGGGAATGGAGAGGCCCTGTGGAGAAGGCAGGAAATAAATACCAAGAGAATTTTGTGACTGCTTGCATGTTTGCAAGCATTGTGACTTCTCCCTGCTTGGTGCTCAGATTACCCACACCTGTTCATGCTCTTGTAAAGCTTCCATGAAATGCTTGTAAAAGGTGGGAGTGAGGTAGGGTGAAAGGGGGCTTGCAGAAGGAAGTGGAACTCAAGACTGAGGGTTACTCAGGGAGTGGGGAGTGAAGTTCCTGAAAAAAAAGTTACCTCAATCACCAATCACCAGAGACTCTTTGGGAATCTTGGAACAGAACGGCTGCCCAAAGAACACTTGGAATGTTCCAGACACTCTCTGCCCAGTCCCTACCAATGCAAATCCTTAGCAAGATACACAATGCTTCTTGAGCCTCCATCTTCAGATATGGAGGGACTATTACTTTTCATAAAACGCTTAGTCTGAGGGGCTGGGTGGTGGCGCACCTGGTTGAGCTCATATATTACAATGCGCAAAGACCAGGGTTCAAGCCCCCGTCCCCACCTGCAGGGGGAAAGCTTTGTGAGTGGTGAAGCAGTGCTGCAGGTGTCTCTCTGTCTCTCTCCCTCTCTGTCACCCCTTCCCTCCCGCTTGATTTCTGCCTGTCTCTATCCGATAAATAAAGATAATTTTTTAAAAAAAACGCTTAATCTGCCATGGGGTTAACAGTTAATGGTAGTCTTAGACTTTCTGCCTATTTGGGAGAGATTCTCTGCCCTAATCCAATTTTCTAGGCCTATTCTTATCTCTGACACCATCTCTTCAGACAATATTTTTAGTCCACCTGCATGTTAGCTATCAGGCTCAGGCAAAAATTACTTAAGTTATAGACTCCTTGGAACATACCTAAAATAGACTTCCTAGCTTCTTCCCACATGAAGACCCCTAGTTTCATCTGCTGTATTCCTACCTTTGGGTTCCTGTTTATTAAATAATTTACCCTGCTTTATATCTTACAGCTTTTCATCCTTCAAGTTGCAGAAGCTACTATAACGCTATCCTGATCTCCCTGGGTAGACGACCTCATCAGTGCGGCCCACGATCTCACCTTTCCAGAGCTCTATCCCACTAGGGAAAGATAGAGACAGGCTGGAGGTATGCATTCATCTGCCTGCCAATGTCCATGTCTAGTGGAGAAGCAATTACAGAAGCCAGACCTCCTACCTTCTGTATCCTGTTGATATGCTTCTAAATTCTGCTTATAAGACCTTCTGTTTTGATCATCACATTAGGTTCGCTTGTATTACTTACGATGTGATCTATTTACATAATCACTGTTTTACCTGGGTCCCGCCCTGCCTGCAGGGTATTGGTTTAATCCCCACTGGTTAGATGGAAGCTTTCTATGTTCTTTTTGAGCTCTTTTTTTTTGCTCCACCCCCTCTCCTAGTCATTTCCTTTCGCTTGCCACTTCCGGTGAAGAGATGCATAAAAGACGATGTATCTGATCAGCCATGAATGAGTCCCTGGTCGGCTCTCTACCACCCGTGAAGCTGGCCCAGCCCGGCAAATGGCTCCCTCAACAGGGACTGGCAGAAACCCATAATAAATTTTGGTTCACACACCCGGAGTAATAAGGAATAGGGAATTTCCTGATGCAGGGGATAGGACACGGAACTCTGGTGGTGGGAGTGGTAGGGAATTATACCCCTGTTAGCTTATAATTTTGTTGATCATTATTAAATCACTAATAAAAATATTTCCCTTATAGCTGCAGGTCTGTACCATTTGACCTCTTTCTTTTTTTTTTTTTTTTTTTTTTCTTTTTTCCTCCAGGGTTATTGCTGGGCTTGGTGCCTGCACCATGAATCCACCGCTCCTGGAGGCCATTTTTTCCCCCTTTTGTTGCCCTTGTTGTAGCTTCGTTGTGGTTATTATTATTGCCCTTGTTGACACAATTCGCTGTTAGATAGGAAAGAGAGAAATGGAGAGAGGAGGGGAAGACAGAGAAGGGGAGAGAAAGATAGACACCTGCAGACCTGCTTCACCGCCTGTGAAGCGACTCCCCTGCAGGTGGGGAGCCGGGGGCTCGAACCGGGATCCTCACGCCGGTCCCTGCGCTTTGCGCCACGTGCGCTTAACCCACTGCGCCACCTTCCGACCCCCTGACCTCTTTCATCTATTTTTACATCCAATCTGCTTCCAGTTTTTGTAATTCTGGTGTTTTTTTTTTTTTTTTGCTTTGTCTTAGGTTTCACATGTAAATAAACTCATACAACAATAAAGAAGGAGGAGGAGGAGGAAGAAGAGGAAGAAAAATAAGAAGGAGGAGGAGGAGGAGAAACAAACATTTTGTCTGCTTCTCTGGTGATTGTTAGTAGAGAGGGCCAGGCCTGCCCCTGGCTCCTGGTTCTAGATAGCTCAGGGCAAGAAAGGCTGAGGCTGAGTTGGGAGAATGGGCAGCCTGCTTCCTCCCAACATTCCTTGGATAAACCCAGACTCCCTTGCACAGAGAGCCTTGCCAAGGAATTTCCAGGCATGCCAAGGTGAAGCTCAGTATTTGGGAGAGGAAAATTACTTTCAGTCTGTTTCACTGTAGTTTTTGTTTGTTTTGTTGCTTCTGCTCAAATCAGTTCATCTTTGAACCGCCATGTTAGAAAGCATACCAGAATTATCAGAGTCTTGGCTACATTTTTTTGGCTCACATTCTAGTGAGAAGGTAAAGAGAGGTGTGTAGAGATGGGGGTAGGTATCAGCTAAAGCTGGGGTGATAGGCAGACTGGAGTCACAGACTGCGCTGTGTGGGAAGGAAATTCAGCCAGTCTTATCTTCCTTTCCTCGGGGCAAGGACAGAGGTGTCAGATAAAGATCAGAAATGCAGAAACAGGGGCAAGGCGATGCCATGGCAATACAGCACCAGACTCCTGTTCCTGAGAGCCCAGGAGTGCCAGGTTCCAATCCCAGCACTGCCACAAGCCAGACTTGAGTGGATCTCCCTCTCCCTCTCCCTCTCCCTCTCCCTCTCCCTCCCCCCCTCTTCCTAAATAAAGAATACATCTTAATTTTTTTTTTTTCGGGAGTCGTATGGTAGTGCAGCAGGTTAAGCGTATGTGGCATGAAGTGCAAGGACAGGCATAAGGATCTTAGTTCAAGCCCCGGCTCTCCCACCTGCAGGGGGTGTCCCATTACAGGCGGTGAAGCAGGTCTGCAGGTGTCTATCTTTCTCTTCCCCACTCTGTCTTCCTCTCCTCTCTCCATTTCCCTCTTTCCTATTCAACAACATTAGTAACAACAACAATAATAACTACAACAACAATAAAAAACAAGGGCAACAAGAAAAATAAATAAATAAATAATTTTTTTTCATTCAGAAGTTACAGACGTTGGGTAATATGGAGACTTTCTCTTCTTATTTTTAAAATATTTTCTCAATTTTATTTTAATGAAGAAGCATAGAAGTAGAGTGACAGAAAGTAAAGCACTGCTCAGCTCTGATGCATGGTGGTGCCAGGAATTGAACCTGGGACCTCAGAACCTCAGGCATGAGAGTCTTTTGCAGAAGCATTATGCTGTCTCCCCAGCCCCATATGGATGTTTTCTTTCTTTGTAGAAGACCATGTCACAGGGTGGGGTTGCAAAAAGGGCCCCACAGGCCTGTTCTTGATTTTGCTCCAGAAGACCTTGCACAAAACCCCATCTCCCAGAGCTACTAAAATAAGGTCCGAATACTCTCCTTAGACCCACCTAGTGGTTAAGGCAAGGTCAAGGGAGAGCATGCATGTGACATGCTACTGTGCCCTTAAATTCTACCCTATACTCCACCCCCTTAATTTTTGTTGTTGCTTTGGTTTATTTTTTGTTGTTGTTATATAGGACAGAAAGAAATTTGAGAGAGGACAGAAAGACAGAGAGAGAGGGAGAGAGAAAGATAGACATCTTCAGATCTGCTTCAGCTCTCATGAAGCAG
Source organism: Erinaceus europaeus (assembly GCF_950295315.1). Lineage (NCBI taxonomy): Eukaryota > Metazoa > Chordata > Mammalia > Eulipotyphla > Erinaceidae > Erinaceus > Erinaceus europaeus. The sequence goes on from NC_080177.1 coordinate 10,606,354, forward strand.
ACTCTCTGTAGATGGGGGCAGGGGCTTGAACCCAGGTCCTTGCACTTGGTAATACGCCTCCACTCTTTTTCTGTGGTCTGTGGTCCCTGAGTGTCAGCAGCCACCAGCATAGTGATGATGGACTTCAGAACAACTTTATTGACCAGCTGTGATTCCCACTAAAAATAGGTCTGTTCTTTTTGTATTTTTCAACGTTATCTCTTGGCCAATAAATTGAAAACTGAAGCCCTGGCAGCGCCCATGCCCCTGCTTACTATACCTGCTCTCTGGTCTGTGGTCCTAGGGTCCTTCTGAGAGAAGGGTCTTAAATGGACCCAGTGCTCATTGTGTTTCTGAGTGCCATCCCCTCCCCATACCTCTCCAGGCTCTGCAGGGAACCTGGGCAGTCACTACCTCCGAAACTACCTGTGAGAGCTGGGAGGTAGCGGGCCTTGTGGTGTGTGAGGCCCTGGGTTCAGCTCTCGCACCACATGGGTGGCACCAGGAGAGTTCCATGGATGGTGCAGCAATGCTGTGGCACTCTACTCTCTCTACTCTCTAGTCTCCACCTGTGTGTACAAGCCTGGATTCATTCCTTGGCACTATATTATAAAGTGTGTGTGTGTGTGTGTGTGTGTGTGTACATACAGCTATCCATAAACCTCCAATGTGATGACTGGACTTCTTTCTTGTCTTTTCTTTCTTTGTTTGTTTCTTTCTTTCTTTTTCTTTTCTTCCTTCTTTCCTTCATTCGTTTTCTCTCTCTCTCTCTCCCTCTCTCTCTCTCTTTAACTAGAGCATTGCTTAGCTCTGGCTTATGATGACGCTGGGGATTGAACCTGGGAGCTTAGAGCCTCAGACATGAAGGTCATTTGCATAGTCATTATGCTGTCTCTCCAGTATAAAGGATTGGGCTTGAGAAATGGACTGAAATTCTCCCTCTTGCTTAAGAAGTAAGAAAGTTCTAGAACTGGGGTACTCCAACCTGAATGGCTAAGTACAATTGCATGAGTTGTTCCTCTCTAATATCTTACACTGCATGTAGTAAGGGTTATACAGACCCAGTGGCAAGCCCAGAAGTCTCTTAGTTATTGGTGTGCTGTCTGACAGGGTGAGCACAGCCATCAAGAAAACGTGTTGGATCAGGGCAGAGAGTAGCTCCCAAGTATGAGGGAAGTACATAAATACTACTGACTGTTAACCCCATCAGTGTAACGTGGGGCCAACATATCTATTTACATTTAGCACAGAAGCCTGTGTAACCTCTGCATCCCTGTCGGTCTGAGCTCACAGTCCATGGTCACAGCTGGGAACCTTGTACGCTGCACTCATTTCAGAAGCCGTCTTCCTCAAGTGGCAGAGTAGGTTGGCCAGCCTCCCTTCGGAGAGTGGAGCTGTCCTTACCATTGCTGCTCTACAATGAGGGCAAGGTCCTGGAGACTTGATTTTCATGAATATGATAATCCATCCTGCAGTTTCTAGCATGGCTGCTGGCATTCTCCTGCATAACTATCTTTACTCACTTTGCAAATTACTTTTAAAATCCCACAAAGACATTGACTTCTATTGTTGGACTGTGTTCAAGGTTAACGTTTTCTCTGTGTCCTATCTAATAAAAATAAACAAATAGGGAGTTGGGCGGTAGTGCAGTGGGTTAAGCGCATGTGACGCAAAGTGCAAGGATCCTGGTTTGAGCCCCCGGCTCCCCACCTGCAGGGAGTCGCTTCACAGGCAGTCTTTCTCTCCCCCACTCTGTCTTCCCCTCCTCTCTCCATTTCTCTCTGTCCTATCCAACAACAATAATAACTACAACAACAATAAAAAGACAACAAGGGCAACAAAAGGGAAAATAAATAAATTAAATTTAAAATTAATTAATTAATTAATTAAATGGCCAAAATCTCTCTCCTCTTAGAGCTTACATTACAGTCTGGGGTGGCAATCACGGCAAAGAAGTAAATGTTATAGCAGGTTAGATGGTACTAAGTGCAACGAAGGAGCACTCTCAGAGAAGGAGCAAGAGGGAGAATGATGGGAAAGGTGCTAATAATAGCATAGCTAGGTAGACCAGTTACCTGTTGCTAAGTAATAAATGACCCATGATTTGGTGACTTTAGATAATAAGTATTTGTTATGTCATGACTTCTATGGGCCATGAATCCCCAAGCATCCCAGCTGGGCTGATGTTTTGAATAAGGATAATTATCCAGATGTCATAGCTGATCCAGAAACATAACTGGGCCAGAGAGTGGGCTTGCAAGACAGTTTGCTCTCATGGCCACTGACAGGATTTGTTGTCCTATCAGGAGACATCATCTAAAAGGGGCCTCTCTAGAAAGCCATCTGTGTCTCTTTTTGACAAAGCAGCTGACTTCTCCCAGAATGACTAACCCACAGGGGGCAAGATGGAAGCCACAATATCCCTTGTTACCTAACTACAGGAGCCACAGTCACCATGCCTTCTTGATTTTACAACCTAGTCTTTCTTTTTTATTTTATTTTATTTTATTTTATTTATTTATTTATTTTTTATTTAAAAACAGGGGAGAGCGCGAACGCAGTCCCCCACTACCACAAATTATGCAGTCGAGTTTCCCACATTTGGGGAAATCGCAGGGGTCAGCACATCCGGAGTGCAATGGATAAGCCTCGCCCTGGGAAAACCACCTTCGTGATCATGGTATCTCCCCTGCCAGGTAAGTATACAACCTAGTCTTTCTTATTCATTGTGGCAGGAGAACATACTTTAGACAAGTACCAGGAGAGAGCTCTCCCTAGAGCCCTTGGGATACCTGCATGAAACACCAGGGAAGGAAAATTGGAAGGAGATAATGGACTGAGTCTGAAGCTATCTGGAACAGAGACTAAGAGCTGAGACAGAGATAATCAAAGGACAGAGATGTGACTGGGCTGTGTGGAGAGGATGAGGGGAGTGGCAGGAGACAAGGTCAGAGCCAAAACAATGACCCAGTCCTGGGAGACCTTGGAAGTCCTGTAAGGATTTTGGATTTCACACAGTGTTCCATTTATATTTGTTGTGTAACTAACCACGCAAAACTCTGTGTCATAGGACCATTCTCTTTATGATGAGCACATACATGGGGGGTTGGAAAGGATGTGTGGGAGATGATTTGCTTACAGTCCATGATGTTCCCATGGTCTGTGAGACCTTTGAATCTGGGGAGACCTCAAAGGCGAATCTAACCTTAAGAATTTTTGTGATAGTCATGAACCTGTCTAGAGTCATGGAAAGAGCACAAAGCCCACTTCTCTGTAGTCATAGTATAAGAAGAAAAAGCTACATAGATACCGTGTGGAAGATAATATCTCCCCAATGATGAGAAACCCAAAACAGAAATAAACACTGTCTCCTGTTTAAAATGATCTTTCTGGTTGTTGTGCTGAGAACGGAATGCCAGGAATGAGGGAAGAAGCAGAAAGACTAAGAAGCAGTTATGATAACCCTGGAAAGAGATGGTGAGAGTTTGGGTGGGGGGAGTAGGGTGCCAGGGGAGATGATGAAAGGCAGACAGAGAAGACGGTAGACGAAGTGTATTTCATTGGGCAATTTTGTTGAGCCTCAAACAGGAGCTGGTTGACAGTTGTGTATAAAACTTTGGGTACAATTTGTTAGTAGTCTGAAGTTTAAGAGAGAGATATAGGCTATATATATATAGAGAGAGATATAGATTAGATATAGAGATAGAGATAGAGATTAGATGATATAGATATAGATATAGATATAGATATAGATATAGATATAGATATAGATATAGATATAGATATAGATATAGATATAGATATAGATATATAGATATAGATATATCTGCCATAATACAGAGAGTGGGAAATGTGAAATCTCCTGAGAGTGTAGCTGGGCAAAGGCTGAGCCTAGAGACACAGAAATACTTGGATGTCAGGGAAAAGGAGGCACCAGCATCAGAGAGTGAAACAAATGGCCAGTGAGGTTAGGACACATGTGGCGCTGACAGCCAATGAAGAGAGTGATCATCTAGGAAGTCACTGACTCAATAAAGGAAGATGGGAACAGAGAATTCCCATGAAGCCTATGTACGTGGAGGCCATCAATCACATGCACAGTACGTGTTCAGTGGAGAGGTGAGGCAAATGCCTGACTGGAAAGGCTTTAAGAAGCAATGGAAGAACAGATATTGGAGATAGCGATGTTACTGATGTTGTGGAGAAATTTTAATGTAAAAGAAAGGTGAAAAGTGACCAGAGAAGGAAATGGTGGCAAGAGAAGTAGCTGTTTGACATTCGGATCACTCTCCAGAATAGGATGCCAGTAGAGAAGGGTTAGGAGAACAGGATCTCAAACCAGGTTGTGTCGTATTCAATCTGGGCTCTGTATGGTACTATTTGAACTTGCACTTGTCACTTCACCTATCTGAGCTTCACTTTCTTCATCTACCACAGAAAAATGATGATAACAACCCCCAGAAAGGTTGTAAAATGTTAGCAAATTTCTTCGAGTAGATTGTTTGAAGCAGTTCTTGGCATCACTAGTCATACTGTCACTCCTCTCCAGGGTACCTAGGCACCAGACTGGAAAGGTTTAAGCCCACCCTAATCCTATGGGGATCTCTAACATAGTTACCATTCAGCACATTGGATGCAGTGGATCTAGAAATGAGCAGGAAAGTGAGCTCAGTTATGACCCAGAAAAAGAAATGAGACTGAGTGGCAGGGCCTGGCAACCCTCTTGGTCTCCCCACTGAGCACTGAGGATGTACACTTTGATTTAATCAGGCACTGCTCGAGGGACAATAGTTCCATGGCAGAACATCTTGTTTATATCTCCTCATTTCCTGAGGATCCTCCCTGGAACAAGGGATTTGATTCTCATTCTCTCTCTCTCTCTCTCTCTCTTTCTCTCTCTCTCTCTCTCTCTCTCTCTCTCTCTCTCTCTCTCTCCCTCCCTCTCTCTCTCTCTGTCTCTCTTTCTCTCTCTCTCTCCCTCTCTCCCTCTCACACACACAAACTCTCTCTCTCTCTCTCTCTCATCTTAGGTAGCATAGTGGATGCTCACTGTAAAATTCAAAAGCAATACTGTTGCTTCTTTTTTCCAGTCCAGCTATGGTTTTTATCTGATGGCCTTTAGCAAGCACAGATTCCTCAAGTGAAAGGGCATTGAGGCAGAGAAGAGTCAACAGTTTCCATCAAAACGTCTAAACTGCCAGAGAGATCTTTTAAAATTATTGTTGGATGCCTGTTGAATTCATTTTAGAAGGCTATGGAAATGCTGAAATAGTTATTTTTAAAGAAATACTTCTCCCTCTTCTAGTTCGTAACCTGGCTTCCTTATTTCACTAAGTAGAAAAGGTAAGTTACAAAAAAAAAGACAAAACTTACATAGATTAATTTACTAATAAAAACAAAATCAACACAGGTAGGGTAACCCATGTAACTTGTCACTCAAAGTAGGACCCTTTTAATTGAAAGAGGAAAAAGGAGAACAGATATAAACTGGGTCTGTCTTGGGTACTTAGAACTTATCAGTGGAAATGGGAGTAACAAGAACTTTGAATCACAGTTAGCTTTCAGTAGAAAGAGAGTAGTTATATATTTGTGTTTAACTCAGTAAATGAAGGTTTAGGTGGTTGAAGACCACAAAATCATTAAACTCTTACTTCAGAAATTAGTGAGGGCTGGGGAGGTAGCATAATGTTTATGCAAATATTTTTTCTGCCTGAGGCTCTGAGTTCCCATATTCAATCCCCCAGCACCATCATAAACCAGAGCTGAACAGTGCTTTGGTTTCTCTCTCTCTCTCTCTCTCTCTCTCTCTCTCTCTCTCATTAAAATTAATAAAATATTTTTAAAAGAAATCAGTGAATAGATTCTTTGTTAATATTGATCACTTTCCCCAATGCAAAGAACCCTCAGTCAAGTATTCAGGCTACAGGAGATTTAACATAGAATTGTGGCTTGGCTCTCAGCAATGAGACCATCCCATAGAACATGACCCATGGCCCTTTAAACATGGACAGTAGCTTTCCTGTTGGCCTGAATTTGAAGATGGATTACCAAGACCTCATCCTCATATTGGAAATGGGTATTCTTCATCAGTAGGAAGGAGGTGGGGAGATATGAATGTTCTCCTTTTTGAGACCTCCTTGACTTAATATGTTCACTGTAGAGAAAGGTCATTCTATCCCTCTGACTTCCAACCTCCTGGATCTGACTGAGTAAAGTCTGACCTATGAGTTAAACCTATGATGGGACATATGACCTCATTGGAATCAAAGTTGCTATCATCTGGTTGCTCTTGTAAAGCCATTTGACTGGTGAAAGGGCCACACTCTATACGAAGGATGGTGGGGGGAGTCTGCTCCACCAACAGGCCAGTGAGATAGATTGGAACTGGTCATTTCTAATTCTGGCCAACACTGCCTTAAACCCATTGGTATTATTATTTTTTATTGCCATTAGTGTTATATCCAAGGTTCAGTGCCAGCACTAGGAATCCACTGCTTCCAGTGGCCTTTTTTTCTTTTTCTCTCTTTTTTCTTTTTTCCTTCCTTCCTTTATATTTTTCTTTTTATTTCTCCATCTCTTTCTTTCTCCTTTATCTGACAGGACAGAAAGAAATTGATAGGGAAAGGAGAGCTAGAGATGGAGAGAGAGAGACCTGCAGAACCTGCTTCACTGCTCGTGAAGCTTCCCTCCCTGCAGATGGGGAGCAAGGACTTGAACCCAGGTCTTTTTGCATGGTAACGTGTGCGCTCAACCACCTGGTCCCAAGTCCTAATATTACTGATGTATCCTTTCAGGTTGAAGCAGAGAAAGATGGTTTGAGAACTCCAAGGCAGAGACATCACAAGAAACAGAGAACTATATGCAGTATAGATACTGGATTTGAAATTACAAGACAAGGTTTCCCACTGATTCCTGGACTTTCCTGATCAGAGTTTTACAGTTCATTCCCTAATTCTTTAAACATTTAGCTGATGAGGCTTTAATTTTATTCCATCACTGAAAATTCTCTCCCTGTCTTAGCTTATCCCAACCTAATTTGATCTAATCTGCCCAGACAATCACTGAAATTGGCGCTCTTCAGAGTGTGTGGCCCACAAGCCACCTATATACAAATGACCTGGGCTGTTAAGAATACACAATTTCAGGACCCTAATGAAACAGAGTTCTGGACATTTCTGCACTTAACATGAGCTCTCTAAGTGATTCTTACACTCACACTGACTATCCACCTGTCTAGAGCTAAAGGTGTGGGTCTCAACCTCAGCTACACATTTGAGTAGTCTGGAGAACTTTAAAATCTCCTAAATGCCTGTTCTATCTCCTGGCTCACTAAAATCAAGGTGCCTGGAGGTGGAATCTGCTACTGAAAATTCCTCCCAGAGAGTACAATATATAGCCAAGGTTGAACCCCCCCAACCCCACATAGATATGCCATTTTCAGAAGACGGTGGGGTTCAAGACAATCACACCTACAGATTTGACTGTCCTCAGCTTTACCATGTGGAACTGGCGATGGTCTAGACCAATGTTTCTCAAAGGTCTGCCTACCACTTCTGGTCCATGAGCACGTTCAGAGATGGCTTTCAAGAAGTTTGTGCAATCATGTGAATCAATGACATCATTAAAGGCTGGGTTTTTTGGGTGGTGGGAGAATAGCAAGACTTTGTCTGTAGCTGGGTGGTGGTGTGTCTGGTTGAGTGCATACATTATAGTGCACACAGACCCAGGTTCAAGCCCCCAGACTCCACCTGCAGGGAGAAATCTTCCCAAGTGGTGAAATGGTGCTACAGGTGTTTCTTTCTGTCTCTCCCTACATCTCCACCTCCCTTTTCCCTCTCCCTTTCTCTCAGTCTCTTACCAGGCTAGCTTCACGGGTGAGAGAGAAGACCCGGGAACCAAGCTCTTGGCCATAGCAATACAAATCTTTATTCATGCGGGAGCTCTACAGTCAGGTGTGAGCACAGTGGGTTAAACCACGTGGCTCCAAACCGCAATGGCCGCCTCCAGATCTGCACGCCAGCCCTTCTCCAAGTCGGGACATGGGAGAGAAAAGCGAGTGAAACCAGGAACAGAAGTGGGCTTTATAGGGTAAAACCGGAAGTGGCAAGTTGGGATGGAGATGGCTGGGAAAGGGGGTGGAGAAAAGAAAGAGCGGAAGGTAGAAAGCTTCCGTAGCAAGTTGCTAGGGTTTAAAGAGGAAGGGTTAATGTACCCTGCAAGCAGGGCAGGTCTCAAGGTAGAAAGAAGATAGATCAGGCAAAACAATGATTATGTAAACAGGCCGTACTATCAGCAATGCAGCATGGGGGGGGGGGGGCAGATTTAATTCCCGACAGTCTCTGTCCAAAACAAGAAAGTAAGCAAACAAATTAAATTAAATTAAATTAAACAAGAGTTTGCTTTTGAAGGCCACAGTACCCTGGCATATATCTAACTCCAGCTCTTCATTTCTCTTGTGTCAAAAACAAAGGGTTTGGGCTAACACATTGAACAGAGGTGGCCAGGCATGAGGCACCACCTCTAATCTCCCTAGAGCAGACAGACCAGCCACAGACTCCCAGACCAGCTGAGGCCCACCTGGAAACCCAGCCCAAAAGGGAGAGCTGGCTGCATTCTCAGAAAGTGATGCACTGCCCACAGGGAGATGTGCTGGACACCAGCACAGACTCAGCTGGAGCCTTTCAGGAAGCTCAGACACAAAGAACAGCCTGATGAATGAAGACTGTATGTTCCCAGACTCCTGAACTAGGTGCCTCCAGGCTCTTCAATTGGCATGGACATCAAAGTATTGGCAAAAATGCCTGGCCTAGGGCCAGAGGACCCCAAGGATGCTTTTAAGACCTCAGAGCAGAGAGTAAGCCCTAGGCATGACTCTCCTCTGTGGCTAATGGAAAATCAATCTAATTCTACTTAACACAGAAAGCAAAGGCAATTTGTTCCTTCATGTCAGGCCTTTCCCACTTGGTGGCAAGTTTGGCAGAGGGCTGCAGTGAGCTGCCATCCTTCCTTCTCCCAGCTTAGTGACTCTAGTAGAATGAGAATGGTACCTCTTGACTAGCATTTCAGCAAAAGCTTTGGAACCAATCTTTAGTGAGCCAGATGGTTCCTTTATCCCTGTCCCTACACCAATCCTCATGATTTAAGGTGAATAAAGGTCATGGTAACCTCAGTGTACCTGAGGGGACCTATGGTGCACCCCACCTGAGTCACATGAATATGGGGTGGTCTTGCCACAGGGCAAAGGATAAGCTCCCAGCAATGGGGGAGGGCCCATGGATGCTGGGCAGGTAAAGACCACAGCTGCCAGCCGCTCTGTGTGCAAGAGCTCAGCACTGTTTCACTTGCACTAATCAGCCTCATCAGTTTGTAGAGAAATGGCCAAAATCAATGGCCAACCTGAGGAAACATGGCTTCCACTTCCTCTGTTCCCCATCTGCTTAGGAAAAATAAACTGAGATAGGTGTCTCTAAGGACTGATTCCTCCTGTTACTTCTTTATTTCCAGGCTCAGTGATGAATTTCTTTTCAGTCATTCATTTATTTTTTCACTCAAGTGTGAATTTAACCAGCATTTATAGAGAGAGTTATGATTTTCTATTTACTTATTTATTTTTGCCTCCAGGGTTATTGCTAGGGCTCAGTGCCTGCACTACAAATCCACTGTTCCAGGGGACCATCTTTTTTCCATTGTTGTTATTGTTGGATAGGACAGAGAGAAGGGGAAGACAGAGAGGGAAAAAGATAGACACCTAAAGACCTGCTTCACCACTTGTGAAGCAAACCCCCTGCAGGTGGGGAGCCAGGGGATTGGGTTGAGATCCTTCCATGGGATTCCCATGCTTTGTGCTATGTGTGTTTAACCCGGTGCGCTATGCCTGGCCTCAAGAGTCATAATTTTAATGGTTGGGCCTACCGAGATAGGTAAAACACACTGCCTCTTTCAGTACTCATTCAGGGATGCAAGTACCTTTTCTTTCTCCATTTCTCTCTCACACTTCTCCTCCTCCTCCTCCTCCTCCTCCTTCTCCTCCTCCTCCTTCTCCTCCTCCTCCTTCTCCTCCTCCTCCTACTCCTCCTCCTCCTCCTCCTCTCTTTCTATCTTTCTGTACAGCCCTGGAGCATAAATCTAGGGTAAAAACAGATACCTTATAGGGGTCTCTTTGCTAAGAATGTAAAAAAAATAAATAAATACTATTACTGCATTCTCTTCAGCCAAACGTAAGATAACCCGCCTCTCTACTCTGAAAGAGAGCTCCTTCCAGAGACATGGGACCTGGATCTGGATGAAGTGCCAAGTACATCCGTTACTGTTAGCTTTTAGTAAGTATTTCAGACACTGCACTGGAAAGGACCTCATTTGAAGGTGTAGACACTTGGAGGCAGGTGGTGGTGTGCCTGGTTGAATACACACATTACAGCACACAAAGATCTAGGTTTAAACCCCTGGTCCTCACCTGCAGGGGAGAAGCTTCATGAGGGTTGAAGCAGGTCTGCAAATGTCTCTCTTTCTCCCTCCTTCTTTACTCCCTCACCCCTATCAACTTCTATTTGTCTTTACACAAAATAAATATATGTTCATTTATATCTATACAGATATCTGTATATGCACATTCCCATACAGGGTGTGAGAACAGTTTCTCTATGGCCCTCTCTAGATTCCTGGATCTACCTCAGGGTGTCATAAGGGTCACTTCACAGGCAACGTGGATAGTGAACCTGTGTAGTCATGTGGGGGGCTGCAGAGAGAGACTGGACTGGCTGCTGGAGAACTTGGGGTGAGGCACTGACTGCTAGGACCTAGAATTTGCTCCTTACAGCTTACACAAACGGATACACTGTGGAAGTCAGCCCCTCTGTTCTCTCAGCATCCTCACTGGAAGTCACTTCCATCGACATCAGTGCCCTAATCCCTGGACTGATCTTGTGCCCCATTCATGCCAGTTTGCCTAACGGTGTTCCAGTTCATGCCCACTGTCTGAAGTCATTGTTGATGACACTCTTCCCTTTCAGTGTGAGTCCCTGCTTTTTGTCCCCATCCCTGGTACGGACTTCCTTCATTTGACAGTTTGTGTCACTATCCACTCATCCTCCAGCACCAGGGGGGCCACTGGTGAGCTGGGAAGCTGCAGGTCGGGTGTGTGAATGAATGAATGAATGAATGAATGAATGAGCTTAGTGCAGCCAGTGGTGAGTCACACAACAATGCCTTCCACTTTACTGTTCACTGAGGCTACACATTTGGATTACTTCTGGGTACCATCCAGCCTTTTCAAGGAGAAAAACAGTGATACCAAAGAGCCAGAGCCCTGCCTGAGCTTCAGTGTGCTAAAACTCACAGGGCACTGAGCAGAGAGAGGCCAGGAGACTCGAGGAGGCCCGAGGCCCAGGTGCAATGTTCCAGTGTGGGGGTTTGCGGGGTCGGCACTGCTGTGGATCAGTCCCTCTCCTCAGTGGGCGATTGAGTGGCAACTTGGGCAGCCGAGAAAGAAACATTCTTTGGATTCTAAGAGGGTGGTTTTGTGAAGGGCAGGTGTGGGGTGGGGTGGGGGGCATGGCATTTGTGCAGATGTCAGGGAAAACTAGAGAATTACTGTAAAAAAGAAAAAACTTTGTTAAGTAGCAAAACCAACAGCTGCACCAGATTAGCTGTTCTCTTCTCTTTCCTATTTTTGGACTTGGACAGAAAATGTGCAAAATAATTCCTGTTTTGGAGAAAAACAGAGGAGAAGGAGGCTGGGATGGGTGGGAGGAGGTTGTGGATCAGGACAGAGAGACAGAGGGAACTGAGGGGCTGCACAGCTGGGGAGCCCCAGTCTTGGGGGCGGTGCTGAGAACTCCACTGCTGCTCTCTCTACCACCCCAAGGAATACAGAAGAACAGGATTCTGTTTAGTGACTGAGTAGAGTCTAGGGGAAACACAGCAAAACTGGGGTGCCAGGGAGACAGGCTAGGGCCACAGAGGAGTGGGCCTGGAGGTAACCCTTCAGTTCCTGTCTGCCTGCTCCCCCACCCTATCTACTTTCCTTTCCCTAAGTAGGATTCTCTCTGCTCTGCTGTTGGATTTTGTAAGTCTATGTGTGAATGACTAGCCAAGAGGCATGGGCCCCAGGGATGCATCACTGATGGTGACATTAGGGCATCTCTGACAGGACATGCCAGAAAGCACTTCAGTGGGTGACAAACTTTGAAACTCCCCCACACTCCCAAGGGGAGGGATATTGGTACAGACATCTCGGAAGCTATAGGTGGCGTCCACTCAAATACACAGCAAGAACCCAAGCAAGCCCACACCTGCATATAGGCCCACCCTATGTTATGTGTCTGCTCATCTAAATACAGGTATTGAAACACTTAGATGAGCATTATCCCCCAAAGCTCTTGTTCCAAAGCCGCCCAAGTGCCCAACAAGAAAATGAACCACTCAGGGTCACCATTCACAATATGGCGGAACCTCACCAACTTGAGGATGAGCCAAAGGAGCCGAGCCGACGTATGCACGCCTGCTGCTACTGCTGGGAAACACTTCAAGTCAGGCAGTGGGTATTGGCGGAAGTGGGATGATGTTTCCTTCTCTCTGGGAGAATGTTCTGGGGAGTATGTTGTAAACCAGCTGCTCCCTGTGAAGAACACACAGCATGTCAAAGAGCTGTCCACTCATAGGTACACTTGTCTGAGTATTTACGCTATTTCACTGAGAGTTTGGACATCTCCAAACCCCTCTACAGGTGATTCAGCTAGTCTTAGTGTGATTTCCAGATAGAAAGCTTTTCCCTACATTGTGCTGCAAGTCTAGGGATGGAATCTGGTCTCTGATGGCCACATAGAATGGTGTCCATGTTCACTCTCTCATGGGATTCTGTCAACACAAATTGGGATGGCATGGCTTCTGACATAAATGTTCATTTCTCCTGGCCACACTCTGTTTTAGGCTTAGCCACAAAGACTCTTCAAATCTATCTACAGTGAAGAAGGGAACTTCTTTTTTTAAAAAATGCTATGGTCTTGACAATATCTCCACTTTATTAGTTAAAATACATAAATAAATATTCTCTTGATATAGAACTTTACAGTGCAAGAAAAATGGTTATGTTGCTTTGGATTCCAAAGAAAAGAACAATTTATTAGCCAGATAAGACAAGGCCCCAAGTAGCAACTCTTTGCAAGTAATTGACAGTGACTGTCAAGTGGTTTGACTGGGTACATCACCTGTGGCCCATCTAGACAGAAACAGACACATGTTGGCAGTACCCATTGCAAAGTGTAAGCATGGAACCTCTTGCTCAAAAATTATTATGGTTGAAGATAAGAACAGTGAGGAGCCAGGCAGTGACACAACTGGTTAAGTGCACATAGTACTGTGCACAAGTATCCACACAAGGACCCAGGTTCGAGCCCTCTGCTCCCCCTTGCAGCTGGGACGCTTCACAAGTATTGAAGCAGGTCTGCAAGTGTCTGTCTTTCTCTCTCTCTCTATCTCCCCCTTCCTCTCAATTTTCTCTCTGTCCTATCCAATAAAATAGGGAAAAAATAGAAATGAGGGAAAAAATGGCTGCCAGGAATGATGGATTCATAGTGTTGGTGTTGAGCCCCGGTGATAACTCTTGAGGCAAAAACAAAAAAACAAACAAACAAACCAGTACAGTGAAACATTAAGCCAAACATGGGGCCCTGAGTGAGTTCACAGCCTGGGAAGATGGTCCTGGGTACAGAATGGCCACATGGATGGTCCTCTAAGGTTGGGATTAGACAGAAAATGTCACCATATTTCAGATAAGATAGTAATTACCAGATGGGTAGCAGGTAAGGTCAATTTCAGGGCTGTGGGTGGAAGCCCTGGACTTGGTGAGAATTCTAATGTAGCCTGTGCAGATGTTGAAATATGATTCTATTCACTGAAAACCTATATAAGGTTATAAAACAATGGGACTTCAATTTTAAAAATTAAATACTACAGCAGCAACAAATGCTGGAGAGGTTGTGGGGACAGAGGAACCCTTTTACATTGCTTGTGGGAATGTAAATTGGTACAGCCTCTGTGGAGAGCAGTCTGGAAAACTCTCAGAAGGCTAGACATGGACCTTCCATATGATCCAGTAATTCCTCTCCTGGGGTTATACCCCAAGGACTCCATAACACCCAAACAAAAAGAGGTGTGTACTCCTATGTTCATAGCAGCACAATTCATAATAGCTAAAACCTGGAAGCAACCCAGGTGCCCAACAAAATATGAGTGGCTGAGAAAGCTGTGGTATATATACACAATGGAATACTATGCAGCTATCAAGAACAATGGACCCACCTTCTCTGACCCATCTTGGACAGAGCTAAAAGGAATTATGTTAAGTGAGCTAAGTCAGAAAGATAAAGATGAGTATGGGATCTTCTTCTTCTAGTGTTTGCCCTTCTTCCATAGCCAGTCAACAGGTCAGGTTGAAAGCTATCAGGAGCTGCTTGTTGCAGGCTTTGAAAGTGACTGGGATCCATGTGGATTCAGTCAGCTAGGAAGGATCGTCAGTTTCCCCAATGAATGGGTACTCACAGGATGCACCACGAGAAGGGATGATCCCACTCATCAACAGAAGTTGAGGAAGAAGATCTGAAAGGGAAACTAAAAGCAGGACCTGACCAAATTGTAAGTAGGGCACCAAAGTAAAAACCCTGTGGTGAGGGGTAGACATGCAGCTTCCTGGGCCAGTGGGGAGTGGGAGTGGGTGGGAGGGATGGGTCATAGTCTTTTGGTGGTGGGAATGGTGTTTATGTACACTCCTAGTAAAATGTAGACATATAAATCACTAGTTAATTAATATGAGAGGGGGAAAATCAATTGTATGTCTCAAAGTTTTTCAAAACACAAACTGAATATTTTTAATATATAGGCTGTGTATTTGATATGCGGACTGTCTCAAAAGCCTAGACCAAGTAGATCAGAAGCATCCAATAGCACAGCTATATACAAGATACTGGGTACTGTACAGCAAACCATAACAAAAGGACTTTTCAAAGTTAACCCAATTACCAAATAATGTGATGATAACATTAACTATCGATTGTCTTTTTGAAACCTAAGACAGCAGGAACCTCACATCTCCACTATAGAGCCCCTACTTCCCCAGTCCTGGAACCCTTGGATAGGGCCCACTTTGCCGTATGCCTCTCCCAATCCATATCAAATAATATTGCATCCGCCAATCACAACCTAACCAATGCAACGATTGCCACCTCAACATGCTTCACTTCAGACTGTGTCCAGAGACTTCACATGTGGAATGACAACCCTTCAGCTTCATTACTCGGGTGAGACCTTTCCTTTCATAGTATACTCTAATTTCATCTCAGGTGGTTCACTGTCTAACAAAGTCCCAAAACCTAGATATACACCAGTTTCTGTGAGAGAGAGTATATGTTCACACGTATCCATAAATTACTGCAAAATATATACCTGAAAGCAGAAGTACACTAGATTTTGCAGTGAGTACCTCCCTAACACTTCCTCTCCACTATTCCAAGCTTTGGGTCCATGATTGCTCAACAATTTGTTTGGCTTCGTATGTTAACTCTCTTTTCAGTCACCAGGTTCCAGATGCCATCAGGATGCTGGCCAGGCTTCCCTGGATTGAAGACCCCACCAATATGTCCTGGAGCTCCGCTTCCCCAGAGACACACCCTACTAGGGAAAGAGAGAGGCAGACTGAGAGTATGGATCGACCAGTCAACGCCCATGTTCAGCGGGGAAGCAATTACAGAAGCCAGACCTTCTACCTTCTGCAACCCACAATGACCCTGGGTCCATGCTCCCAGAGGGCTAGAGAATGGGAAAGCTATCAGGGGAGGGGATGGATATGGAGATTGGGTGGTGGGAATTGTGTGGAGTTGTACTCCTCCTACCCTATGGTTTGTTAATTAATCCTTTCTTAAATAAAATTTAAAAAATTAAATACTGAGTTTAAAAATCGAAGTAAAGAAATTCAAGGCAAGAGTACTACCAGACTGCAGAAGACTATTTCCCATAGAAACTTCTATGTGGAAGCAAATCCCAGTGTGGAAAGGAAGACATCTGACACAGGTTTAAGTATGGAGTTTTAAAGGTTTTGTTCAGAAGGAAGGTTAGTTACAGAGCCAAAAACCCAGAACCCAATCCCCACTTCACACCTGTCTGCTCTGTGAATCTGTAGGAATCCCTTAACCTCCACAAGCAAGAGTGTCTACCCCTCCAAACTCCCCATGAGTTTAATATTATTCTCACAGCAGTAACTACTACCAAGATCATGGTGACAAATAGTAATGTAAAGATTACTTCCAACAAGTCTTGCCTGGGGATTGTAACCATAGAGACTACTCTTTAATTCCATGAGACTAGTTCTCCTCTTGTACTAAACTGAATTTAGAACAAGACTCATGAGTTTTACCCCATTCAGGCAATGGAAGTAGTTGAAACTCAATAACTCTTATTTTCAGTCCAGTGAAAAGGTAAAACTTTCAGTTTGTCTACAGTTTGGGTTACTTCATCATCACAGCTCCAGCATGAACTGCTGCTGTGACCAAGGAGGTAAGGTGAGTTCTAAGTATAAAGGTGACCGTGGCTAAATGATACCCAAGGGCTGGGGAGACAACATAACAGTGATGCAAAAAGCTTTTCATGCCTGAGGCTCCAAAGGTCCCAGGTTCAGTCTCCAGCACCACCATAAACTAGAGCTGAGCAGTGGTCTGGAAAATAAAATAAATAAAAATAAAATAAATAGCAATTGGATTTGTATTCTATTGAGACCTTTTGTCCCAGAATCAATTCACTTTCTATTTTGTTTATTTATTTTTGCATAGAAACAAAGAAAAATTGAGAGGGAACTGGGAAGAGAAAGAGAGACATTGGCAACACTGCTTCACCCCCACTCCTTCTCCACAGGTGGGGACTTGGGGCTTGAACCTGAGTCCTTGCACACTATAGCATGAGAATGCTACTGAAACACTCTGCCTCTGTAATTTATTAATATTGTTGTTGTTGCTACTATTTTATTATTGTTGTTGTTATTATCATCATTATTATTTTTTACCAATAGAACTGCTCAGCACAGGCATATGTTGATGCTGGAGGTTGAATCTAGGTCTTTGGAGCCTTAGGCATGAAAGTTTTTCTGCGTCATTATTATGCTATCTCCCCTGCCCACCAGAATTAATCTATAAGTGTTAAGGGTTCAGAATTAATTGTTCTGAGTTCCAGGCCCCATGTCCGAAGTCCTAGTGATCATGTCTGCCCCCATTTGGATTAGAGACCAGGAGTGTCGGGCAGCCCCCCTGCTCCATGCTCCATTGCTGATACTATGGTCTATTTATATAATCATTGTTTTGCCTGAAAGATCCCCACATTTGATCTATCGTCTTTCTACCTCGAGACCTGCCCTGCCTGCAGGGTACATTAATCCCGCCAGTTAAAACCCTAGCAACCATTGCTACAGAAGCTTTCTACATTCCCGCTCTTTCCTTTACTCCACCCCCTTTCCTAGCCATTTCCTTTTCCCACTTGCCACTTCCGGTTCTAAATAAATAAAAGTGTTGTCTCTGATCTGTTGGTCTGCTTCTAAATTCTGCTTCTAATAACCCCTTCTGTTGCATTGCTTGTGGTCTATTTACATAATCATTGTTTTCATTGGTTTAATCCCCACTGGTTCACGCCCTTCTCCCCACCACCTATGCTATGTACTTCCTCTTCCTGACACTTCCACCTCAGGAGTTATAAAAGACAGGGCTTTCTAATGAAGAGAGATTAGATGAGATTAGCTAGATAGAACTGCATCCCCGCTCATCAATAAAGATTGAACTGCAATCCCAGCTCAGCCATGAGTCCCTGGTCATCTGTCTCCTGTCCGTGAAGCTAGGCCAGCAAATGGCACCCTGAACAGGGAATGGCATTAATTCCCCCTTTATTTTTAACTAACAGCCATAGTATCAGGAGTGTGGGGTGAACAGAAACCTATATCGTACAGGCATTTTCAAAAGAACTGGCACAAGACATGGAGGAACAAATAGGAGTACAGCAAGAACCAGTGTGATGCCAAGGGGAGGCCTGAGGGGTTGTTTCCTGCCTCAAAGGGCAAGGCCTAGCAGGCAAAAGGGCATTTCATGCCTCTGAGGGCATCTCTTACCTCTGGGGGCATTTCATGCCTCTGTGGGCATTTCATGCCTCTGGGGGCTTTTCATGCCAAAAGGGTGTTTCCTGTCTCTGTAGGCAAGACCTAGTAAGGAGGAGGTTTTTCTGTCTCTGGGAGCAGGGCCTGCAGGTGAGGGGGCATGGCCTATAGAGTCCCAAGGCATCTGGCTTCAAAGTTCAGGGACTGCTGAGGTCTTTGAGAAACCCAGCAGCATAAAGAGAAAGTTCTGTAAATTGTGTAAAGTGTCCAAGAGGTATACCAATAAGTTCAATAGAAGTGTCAGTCCAAAGCAGATGACCGCAGATGAAATGCCAGGGGATGAAATGCTGCACATCTGTCTTGATGGGGAAGGTCAGCCACCGGAATTCCATTTTTCTGTAGAGAGTGAGCTTTAGAGTCTGTGAATCAGTTTCTTCAGGTCATGCCAGGTCACATCATTGGTTTCGGGGGGGTGCTGTAGTTGTGCCATCTTGTGGGTGATGTCAGAGAACAGGGGTCCAAATGGATTTCCAGGGATTACATTTGAGCAATGCTTTTCTTTTTCTTTTTTTTTTTTTAAATTTATTTCTTTATTGGGGAATTAATGTTTTACATTCAACAGTAAATACAATAGTTTGTACATGCATAACATTCCCCAGTTTCCCATTTAACAATACAACCCCCACTATGTCATTTATCATCCTTCATGGACCTGTATTCTCCCCACCCACCCACCCACCCACCCCAGAGTCTTTTACTTTGGTGCAATACACCAATTCCATTTCAGGTTCTACTTGTGTTTTCTTTTCTGATCTTGTTTTTCAACTTCTGTGTGAGAGTGAGATCATCCCATATTCATCCTTCTGTTTCTGACTTATTTCACTCAACATGATTTTTTCAAGGTCCATCTGAGATCGGCTGAAAACGGTGAAGGCACCATTTTTTAAAGCTGAGTAGTATCCTATTGTGTATATATACCACAACTTGCTCAGCCACTCATCTGTTGTTGGACACCTGAGTTCCTTCCAGGTTTTGGCTATTACAAATTGTGCTACCAAGAACATATGCGAACACAGATCTTTTTGGATGGATGTGTTGAGTTCCTTAGGATATATCCCCAGGAGAGGAATTGCAGGGTCATAGGGTAGGTCCATTTCTAGCCTTCTGAGAGTTCTCCAGACTGTTCTCCACAGAGGTTGGACCAACTGACATTCCCACCAGCAGTGCAGGAGGGTTCCTTTGACCCCACACCCTCTCCAGCATTTGCTGCTGTTACCTTTTCTGATGTATGACATTCTCACAGGAGTGAAGTGATATCTCATTGTTGTCTTGATTTGCATTTCTCTGACAATCAGAGACTTGGAGCATTTTTTCATGTGTTTCTCAGCCTTTTGGATCTCTTCTGTGGTGAATATTCTGTCCAAGCCCTCCCCCCATTTTTGGATGGGATTATTTGTTGTCTTGTTGTTGAGTCTGGCAAGCTCTTTATATATGTTGGTTATTAAACTCTTATCTGATGTATGGCATGTAAAGATCTTCTCCCATTCTGTGAGGGGTCTCTTGGTTTGGGTAGTGGTTTCTTTTGCTGTGAAGAAGCCTTTTAATTTGATGTAGTCCCATAGGTTTATACTTGCCTTAGTCTTCTTTGTAATTGGATTCATTTCATTGAAAATGTCTTTTAAATTTATGCAGAAAAGAGTTCTGCCAATATTTTCCTCTAAGTATTTGATAGTTTTTAGTCTAACATGCAAGTCCTTGATCCACTTGGAATTTACTTTTGTATTTGGTGAAATACAGTGATTCAGTTTCATTCTTCTGCATGTTTCAACCCATTGTTTCCAACACCATTTGTTGAAGAGACTCTGCTTTCCCCAT
Organism: Erinaceus europaeus; assembly: GCF_950295315.1. NCBI lineage: Eukaryota > Metazoa > Chordata > Mammalia > Eulipotyphla > Erinaceidae > Erinaceus > Erinaceus europaeus. Next base: position 10,626,329 of record NC_080177.1, read on the forward strand.
GTAATAGTCTGGGTCCCTTTGTCAAAGATGTCCATACATGTGGGGCCCCATTTCTGGGCTCTCAATTCTATTCCACTGGTCAGTGTGTCTATTCATGTTCCAGTACCAAGCAGTTTTGATGACAATGGCCCTATAATACAGTTTGAGATCTGGGAGTGTGATGCCTCCAGTTCTGTTCTTTTTTCTCAAGATTGTTTTGGAAATTCTAGGTCTTCTCTGGTTCCAGATAAACATTTGTAGCATTTGTTCTATTCTCCTAAAAATGTGCTTGGGATCTTAATGGGGATAGCATTAAATTTGTAGATGGCTCTGGGTAATATATTCATTTTGATGATGTTAATTCTTCCAACCCATGAACATGGAATATCTTTCCACTTCTTTGTTTCTTTTTCAATTTCTTTGAGTAGTGACTCATAATTTTCAGTATACAAGTCTTTCACTTCTTTGGTTAGGTTTACTCATAGATATTTTATTGTTTTTGTTGTTATAATAAAAGGAATTGATTTCTGGATTTCAATTTCTTCTAACTTAGTGTTTTCATAGAGGAATGCCACTGACTTTTGAATGTTAATTTTGTAACCTGACACCTTACTGTATTGCCTGATGATTTCCAAAAGCTTCTTGCTGGATTCCTTAGGTTTTTCCATGTATACTATCATGTCATCTGCAAATAAGGAGAGTTTAACTTCTTCTCTTCTAATCTGTATCCCTTTAATTCCTTGCTCCTGCCTGATTGCTATGGCAAGAACTTCCAACACTATGTTGAATAGTAATGGTGATAGTGGGCAGCCTTGTCTAGTACCTGATCTGAGTGGAAATGCTTCCAGTTTTTCACCATTGAGTATGATGTTGGCTGTAGGTTTGCTATATATAGACTCCACTATCTTCAGGGATCTTCCATCTATTCCATTTTTTGTAGTGTTTTGATCATAAAGGGATGCTGTATTTTGTCAAAGGCTTCCTCTGCATCTATTGATATGACCATGTGGTTTTTGGTCTAACTTTTGTTGATGTGGTGGATCAAATTGATTGATTTACGTATATTAAACCAACCTTGCATGCCTGGGATAAACCCCACTTGGTCATGATGAACAACCTTTTTGATATACTGCTGTATCCGGTTGGCTAGAATTTTGTTCAATATTTTTGCATCTATGTTCATCAGAGATACTGGTCTGTAGTTTTCTTTTTTGGTTGTGTCCCTGTCTGCTTTTGGTATCAGGGTGATGTTGGCTTCATAGAAGCTGGCAGGGAGTATTTCAGTGTCTTCAATCTTCTGGAAGACTTTTAAAAGTAGAGGTATTAGTTCTTCTTTGAAAGTTTTGTAGAATTCATTTGTAAAACCATCCGGTTCAGGACTTTGGGGGGGTAGATTTTTGATAACTGTTTCAATTTCATTAGCTGTGATGGGCCTGTTCATGTTATCCACTTCCTCTTTACTTAGTTTTGGAAGTTGGTAGGTATCTAGGAAATCGTCAACTTCTTCCAGGTTCTCTAGCTTGGTGGCATATAGTTTTTTATAGAGGCCTCACATGATATGTTGAATTTCTGTGGTGTCTGCTGTGATATCTCCTCTTTCATTTACTATCGATTTATTTGAGTCTTCTCCCTTTTTTGTTTTGTGAGTCTGGCTGAAGGTTTGTCAATTTTGTTCATTCTTTCAAAGAACCAACATTTACTTTCGTTGATCTTTTGTATGATTTTCCTATTATCAATGTTATTTATTTCTGCCCTAACTTTAGTGATTTCTGTCCTTCTAGTTGCTTTAGGGTTCCTTTGTTGTTCTTCTTCTAGGTCTTTAAGATGTGCAATCAGGGATCAACTAGGAATACCAAAGGAGACCACCCGGACCGAAACAAGACAGGACTAGAATGACCACAGAAACCCAGTAAATCACCCGTGAGTACAAACACGCGTGGCTGGTGACAGAGAGGAGAGAGGGGCCTAAGGAGAGATTAAGTGACTGCTAACAGTTCGACAGTTTGTCAGTGGAGACACCACCTCCAGTCTGCTCCACCAACAAGGGGACAGCTGAAGGGAGGAAAGGACTCCCCAGAGACTCAGCAAGTACAACTCTGAGTCTCCATTGCTACTACCCTCAGAATCTGGAGCAGCAACAGGGAGGGACACCAGGGCACAGAGATCTAACCGGGAAACTCAGGAGAAGACCTATACCTCGGTGGCATAGCTGAAGGGCTGTGAAAGTCTCTTTGCATAACCACTGGATTATCTCTGCCACACCCTGCTTTATCTCTTGGTCAGGAGTCATTGATTAAGCCAAGAAGCCTATTGATAGTTTAAAAGCCCTCAGGCTACCATAGCCTACAGGGGAAAAAAAAAAGGCTTTTACACCACTGAACTCCAACTCAGGGATTGAAAAACCTCTTAACTTATATAAAATGGTTAAAACAACAAGAAAAAATAATGGAGACTCGAACCAGGACAAGAGTCCAGCTAAAAGTCCTCCAGAGGGCAAAGCACAAAACAATGAGTTCAACATCCAAACATTAGCTAAGGAAATAATAACAGGAGTGAGTAAAGAATTTGAAAAAATTGTAATCAGAACTGCAGGAACAACAAATGAGAATATGGAAGAAAATTCTAATTATCTCATGGTTATTAGAGAGCTGAAAGCTGAAATTTCTGAGCTAAGAAGGCAACTAGCTGAACAAGCTAAAACAGTATCAGAGCAGGGCAACAAAATAGATGAACTCCAGAAATGAGTAGAGGGCAGAGAGAACAGAATCAATGAGGCTGAAGACAGAATTAGCAAGATTGAGGATGAATTAGAGACAACTAAAGAAGAAGTAAGAGATCTCAAAAAGAGATTAAGAGATGCTGAAAACAACAACAGAGTCCTATGGGATGACTTCAAAAGAAACAATATACGCATTATTGGCTTACCAGAGGAAGAAAGAGAAGGGGAGGAAGAAAGCGTTCTCCAGGCCATAATAGCTGAAAATTTCTCTAGTCTAGACAACACCAAAGACATAAAGATTCAAGAAGCCCAGAGGGTCCCAAACAGAATTAACCCAGACCTAAAGACACCAAGACATGTCATACTTAGATTGGAAAGGAATAAGGATAAAGAAAGGATCCTCAAGGCTGCAAGAGAAAAACAAAGAGTCACCTACAAAGGAAAACCCATAAGATTAGCAGCAGACTTCTCCATACAAACACTACAGGCCAGAAGAGAATGGCAAGATATCTATCGAGTGCTCAATGAGAAAGGCTTTCAGCCAAGAATACTATATCCTGCTAGATTGTCATTCAGACTAGATGGAAGCATCAAAACCTTCTCAGACAAGCAACAGTTGAAGGAAGCAACCATCACCAAGCCTGCCTTGAAAGAAGTTCTGAAAGGTTTCCTATAAACAACCAGACCACCACAAATAGAACATATATCAAAACAGTTCCTTTTTCTATAGCAACAAAAACAATAAAATATCTAGGAATAAACCTAACCAAAGAAGTGAAAGACTTGTATACTGAAAATTATGAGTCACTACTCAAAGAAATTGAAAAAGACACAAAGAAGTGGAAAGATATTCCATGCTCATGGGTTGGAAGAATTAACATCATCAAAATGAATATATTACCCAGAGCCATCTACAAATTTAATGCTATCCCCATCAAGATCCCAAGCACATTTTTTAGGAGAATAGAAAAAATGCTACAAATGTTTATCTGGAACCAGAAAAGACCTAGAATTGCCAAAACAATCTTGAGAAAAAAGAACAGAACCGGAGGCATCACACTGCCAGATCTCAAACTATATTATAGGGCCATTGTCATCAAAACTGCTTGGTACTGGAACATGAACAGACACACTGACCAGTGGAATAGAATTGAGAGCCCAGAAATGAGGCCCCACACCTATGGGCATCTAATCTTTGACAAAGGGGCCCAGACTATTATATGGGGGAAGCAGAGTCTCTTCAACAAATGGTGTTGGAAACAATGGGTTGAAACATGCAGAAGAATGAAGCTGAATCACTGTATTTCACCAAATACAAAAGTAAGTTCCAAGTGGATCAAGGACTTGGATGTTAGACCAGAAACTATCAGATACTTAGAGGAAAATATTGGAAGAACTTTTTTCCGCATAAATTTTAAAGACATTTTCAATGAAACGAATCCAATTACAAGGAAGACTAAGGCAAGTATAAACCTATGGGACTACATCAAATTAAAAAGCTTCTTCACAGCAAAAGAAACCACTACCCAAATCAAGAGACCCCTCACAGAATGGGAGAAGATCTTTACATGCCATACATCAGATAAGAGTTTAATAACCAACATATATAAAGAGCTTACCAGACTCAACAACAAGACAACAAATAACCCCATCCAAAAATGGGGGGAGGAATTGGACAGAATATTCACCACAGAAGAGATCCAAAAGGCCGAGAAACACATGAAAAAATGCTCCAAGTCTCTGATTGTCAGAGAAATGCAAATCAAGACAACAATGAGATATCACTTCACTCCTGTGAGAATGTCACACATCAGAAAAGGTAACAGCAGCAAATGCTGGAGAGGATGTGGGGTCAAAGGAACCCTCCTGCACTGCTGGTGGGAATGTCAATTGGTCCAACCTCTGTGGAGAACAGTCTGGAGAACTCTCAGAAGGCTAGAAATGGACCTACCCTATGACCCTGCAATTCCCCTCCTGGGGATATATCCTAAGGAACCCAACACATCCATCCAAAAAGATCTGTGTACACATATGTTCTTGGCAGCGCAATTTGTAATAGCCAAAACCTGGAAGCAACCCAGGTGTCCAACAACAGATGAGTGGCTGAGCAAGTTGTGGTATATATACACAATGGAATACTACTCAGCTGTAAAAAATGGTGACTTCACCGTTTTCAGCCGATCTTGGATGGACCTTGAAAAAATCATGTTGAGTGAAATAAGTCAGAAACAGAAGGATGAATATGGGATGATCTCACTCTCAGGCCGAAGTTGAAAAACAAGATTAGAAAAGAAAACACAAGTCGAACCTGAAATGGAATTGGAGTATTACACCAAAGTAAAAGACTCTGGGGTGGGTGGGTGGGTCGGGAGAATACAGGTCCATGAAAAATGATGAATGAAATAGTGGGGGTTGTATTGCTAAATGGGAATCTGGGGAATGTTATGCATGTAAAAAAAAAAAAGAAGTAGAAACGCAAAGCAGAAATTGACTGAGTTTGGAGTATGGCACCAAAGTAAGAAAGCAGAAGTATACTAGAGTTTGCAGTGAGTACCTCCCTAATACTTCCTCTCCACTTTTCCAAGCTTTGGGTCCATGATTGCTCAACAATTTGTTTGGCTTTGTATGTTAACTCTCTTTTCAGTCACCAGGTTCCAGGTGTCATCAGGATGCTGGCCAGACTTCCCTGGATTGAAGACACCACCAATGTGTCCTGGAGCTCAGCTTCCCCAGAGACCCATCCTACTAGGGAAAGAGAGAGGCAGACTGGGAGTATGGACCGACCAGTCAACGCCCATGTTCAGCGAGGAAGCAATTACAGAAGCCAGACCTTCTACCTTCTGCAACCCTCAATGACCCTGGGTCCATGCTCCCAGAGGGATAGAGAATGGGAAAGCTATCGGGGGAGGGGGTGGGATATGGAGATTGGGCGGTGGGAATTGTGTGGAGTTGTACCCCTCCTACCCTATGGTTTTGTTAATTAATCCTTTCTTTAATAAAAAAAAAAAAGAGAGAAAAAAAAATTTAACATGAAAAAAAAAAAAAAAAGAAATAGGAGAAAGTTGAGCCAGAGAAGTGGCTCAGTGGTAATTCGCACTCATGAGAGTCTCCAATGTTAAACAAACATGCACATAGTCAAGTACAGCTAATGGCTATAGTTAAGAATTTCTTGTCTGTGGAGAAATTCGAGGGGACGATGACCAGAGACCCAGAGAGAGACGAGGAAAAAAAAAAAAAGAAAAAGAAGGACATTAGAAGTAATAATAGGTCTAGGTGTGACTTAGAAAGAAAAGGCAGGACCGTAGGGGGAAAAATGGGTAAATACATATAAATAGTTATAGAAATATTGATCAGCCCATATCTATGACCTTGGGAGAACTACTGCAGTTTCCAGTGGAGGGAATGGTACAGAATTATACCCATTACCTCATAATCTTGTAAATCAAATATTAAATTACTAATAAAATATGAAAATAAAAAAGAGGGGACTGGGCAGTGATGCACCCGGTTAAGCACATATATCAATAAGGGCAAGGATCCAGGTCTGAGCCCCAGCTCCCCACCTGCAGGGGGAACACTTCACAAGCATGTCTGCAGGTGTCTCTCCCTCTCTCTCTCTCTTCCTCTCCCAATTTCTCTCTGTCCTGTCAAATAAAAAAATAATAAAAATAAAAACTTTCATGTCTGAAAGTTGCTAAAAGGGTATCTCTTATGGGGCCCAGTGTAGAAAAAAAAAAAAAAAAGAGGGGGGTATCTCTTAAGGAACTTTACCAAAAAAAACCATTATGTCATTTATCAATCAAGAAAAAAAAAACCAGCCAAATAATTACAAGTAGTCAACAGAAGGGAATGATGGAAATAGCAAGCCATCTCCACAGCCTACAACTGGGCTCAGTCCTGGATGGCTGAGTTATTCCTCTCCCTAGAGCTGGGAGTTGAGTACTCTGTGCGTCCTAATCCCGTCTCTATATGAGCCACCAAGGTCCCGAGAGGCATGGTGACAGCAGGGAAACAGGGGCACTTAGCTGTAGAGGGAGCCAGCTGGCTGCCATGACCCCCTTTCTTCAGCAGGACCCCCCCACGCTAGAAGTCACCAGAAACCTCTAAAGTGTCCTTTTGAGTGCCTTTTCAAAGACATGATGAGCCTTCAGCCTCCAAGGAGAAGGAGAAAAAGGCAGGAAGGGTCTGTGCCCTCAGTGAGCAAACTTGGAAACGTTCTGACATTCCTTTGCCAAGTTCACGAACATCTCTGAGTCTCCTCCCCCTCTCCTTCTCCTCCTCCGAGCTCATGTCCCTCGAGTCTGTAATCATCTAGAGGCCCCTGCAGATTAGACTTGGGAGCTCTAATTGTGTTCATTCCCCTCAGATTTTTTTCCACAGCAACTAGTTTGAGGGAGTTGTTGAGAAATTAATGCAAGAAAGGCTACTTTGCAGGATTGGCTTCTCAGAAGTAATTTTAGAAAAGTCATTTTACCCACAATGAGAAAGAGAGAGAGAGAGAGAGAGGCGCTATGTGTGGGCTTCATGTTACAGAACTCCCCTATTACAGAACATCACCGGCCCTTCAGAGGGAAGCAGGCATCAAAGAAAGATAAACACATGGGATCTTTAGCTCCCAGGCACGAAAACCAATTTTCTTTTCAAATGCCAAGAGGAGTCATGTCGTGATCGAGATAATACGGGTGCCAAATTCCTGCTCTGGGAAGAAAGGGATGGCAGGAATATTTTTTGTCTGAGAAATGACCACAAGGCTCAAATTCCCTAGATAAGTCCTCCTCTCCACTCCCCTGTGCCTGGGGCCTGGCCTTTGGGAATGGAAAGGCTGTGTAGGGAGAAGGCCCATCCCTCCCAACCACCCACTGTGATGCAAGGCCCCTTATAGGGGCCTCTGACTAGCCCCTACACACACACACACACACACGCACACGCACACGCACATGCACACGCGCACATTGGCTGAAACCTGGGTTCAGCTTCCCAGCACACACATGCTGCTGTCTCTGTGTGCTGGAGGTGGCCGGCTTCTGGCAGGTAGACTCAAACTGACTAAACACCCCACAGACAGAGGGAAACCTGTGAGCCATTCTGCCCCTCTCTGTGGGGGTGAGGTCTAATGAGTTACCTATAACCGTGAATGGATCAGAATTCACTCCTAAGGCTGCACACACTTGCCAGACCTGGTTTATAAAGAATCATTTCGCTCTAGTCCAGAGAAAACCAGTCCCTCAGAGTGTCCTCACCTGCACAACTCTCCAAGGCCTTCCTACAGCTACTGTGCACATGATTCCTTAGGAGAAGCATCCGGGATGCTGCTCCCCTCACAACTGACTTAAACCACAGAACACCCCTGGATATATCTGCTCTTCTCTGGAGACAGAGAGCAGAACCATCCCTGCTCCACCAGCCACTTTGGGAGACACTAGAACTTCCTTGAGTTGTGGCCAGAGCTGAGTGTGTCCTGCTGGACAAGACTGTGGAGTTCCATACCCACTACCCAAATTCTGTGTCCTCACCCTCCCAGTAGTAACCTCCATGTTTTTCACAAAGTCCTACAGACTATTTGTTTCTGGAGAGTTTTGTTTGTTTTGACATTTTTTTTCCCCAGAGTCATGTATTGCAGTTCTCTAGATTTCACAGTCTTCCTTTCTAAGCCACACCTACACCTATTACCACATCCGGTGTTCACTTATCCCCTTCCTTCTCAGTCAGGGACACAAAGGGCTTGACTCCCTCAGGTATTCTCCAGATTCTCTTTCTTCTCAGTGATAGGGCCAAGAAAAGAAAAAACAAAACACTTCTGGGGTACAAAAGTTCTGGGTTCTGGTGGAACTGGGGTTCAAGACCCCTTGGTCCTACTCTTCCTCTAACAATACTACAAATAAGAAATGAAAGGCATCTTCTAAGCTGACTCACTGCAATGGCAGGCTTCTCTCATCTCATTCATATCACCTTTGAGATGGCTTAATACTGAAGGATAACTTCTTCCTGGTTGGTCAGGTGACTCCACATACCTGGGTATTAAAGACACTTTCCTAAGTAGGGCACCAAAGTAAAAACCCAGTGGTGAGGGGTAGACATGCAGCTTCCTGGGCCAGTGGGGAGTGGGTGGGAGGGATGGGTCACAGTCTTTTGGTGGTGGGAATGGTGTTTATGTACACTCCTAGCAAAATGTAGACATATAAATCACTAGTTAATTAATATGAGAGGGGGAAAATCAATTGTATGTCTCAAAAGTTTTTCAAAACACAAACTGAATCTTTTTAATATATAGGCTGTGTATTTGATATGCGGACTCTCTCAAAAGCTTAGACCAAGTAGATCAGAAGCAACCAATAGCACAGCTATATACAAGATACTGGGTACTGTACAGCAAACCATAACAAAAGGACTTTTCAAAGTTAACCCAATTACCAAATAATGTGATGATAACATTAACTATCGATTGTCTTTTTGATTGTCTAAGACGGCAGGAACCTCACATCTCCACTATAGAGCTCCTACTTCCCCAGTCCTGGAACCCTTGGATAGGGCCCACTTTCCCATATGCCTCTCCCAATCCATATCAAATAATATTGCATCCGCTGATCACAACCTAACCAAAGCAACGATTGCCACCTCAACATGCTTCACTTCAGACTGTGTCCAGAGACTTCACGTGTGGAATGACAACCCTTCAGCTTCATTACTCGGGTGAGACCTTTCCTTTCATAGTATACTCTAATTTCATCTCAGGTGGTTCACTTTCTAACAAAGTCCCAAAACCTAGATATACACCAGTTTCTGTGAGAGAGAGTATATGTTCACACATATCTATAAACTACTGCAAAATATATACCTGAAAGTAGAAGTACACTAGAGTTTGCAGTGAGTACCTCCCTAAAACTTCCTCTCCACTATTCCAAGCTTTGGGTCCATGATTGTTCAACAATTTGTTTGGCTTTGTATGTTAACTCTCTTTTCAGTCACCAGGTTCCAGATGCCATCAGGATGCTGGCCAGGCTTCCCTGGATTGAAGACCCCACCAATGTGTCCTGGAGCTCAGCTTCCCCAGCGACACACCCTACTAGGGAAAGAGAGAGGCAGACTGGGAGTATGGACCGACCAGTCAACGCCCATGTTCAGCAGGGAAGCAATTACAGAAGCCAGACCTTCTACCTTCTGCAACCCACAATGACCCTGGGTCCATGCTCCCAGAGGGATGGAGAATGGGAAAGCTATCAGGGGAGAGGGTGGGATATGGAGATTGGGTGGTAGGAATTGTGTGGAGTTGTACCCCTCCTACCCTATGGTTTTGTTAATTAATCCTTTCTTAAATAAAAAAATAATAAATAAAATAAAGACACTTTCCTCTCTATTGTTTGTCCCTGGGCTCCAGGAGACAACAGATAAACACAGAGGCTGGTTAGGGGCTTTTTCTGCTGCACAGAACCAGCTAATAAAGAGATTCTTTCATTCTGTGTGGCAGTCAGAGGTTGGAGCCCATGGGAGTCAGAGACCAGAACACTGAGCACTAGCTCTGAGTCCCCAGTGTACTCTGGGCTGTGGCATGTAGTGGCCAGACCTCCCACGGCAGCACCTGTGTGGTAGGAGGGCTGTGGCTCAGGCTAGACACTGGCCAGATGTGACATGTTTGTACCTTTCGTGTCCTCACCACTTGAGGACAAGCAGGTGTGTGTGGGGTGGGGGAGGTAAGGGGAGTGAGGAGAGACAATGAGAGGAACTTTCTAGAACCTACCAACTTCCTTTGATGGCTTGGACCTCAAAGAGGACCTGATGCATGTGTTTTCACAGGTTTATTTTTTTCCCCTTGTTTATTTTCCCAACTAGTCTTGGAAATTTTATTTCACAGCACATTTTGCCTCCTTTGATTCTCCAAACCCGATTTAGCAATTACATTTCACAGTGCATCAGGGGTATAAACACATCTACTGAGCCTCACACAAACAACCAACTCTCCCTGGGCCAAATAAGATGGCTCCCTTTGAAATTTCGAGGCCCCGGGGAACAGAGAGAGGAGTCTCTTGGTCATCCTGCATGGCACTTGTATAAAGTGACATGAGGGGGGCGGTGGTGGCACATCTGGTTGAGGGCACATGTTACAATGTGCAAGGACCGAGGTTCAAGCCCCCAGCCCCCACCTGCAGGGGGAAAGTTTTACCAGTAGTGAAGCAGGGTGTCTCTCTCCCTCTCTATCTCCCACTTCCTCTCAATTTCTAGCTGTCTGAAAGAAAGAAAGAAAGAAAGAAAAAAAGAAAGAAAGAAAGAAAGAAAGAAAGAAAGAAAGAAAGAGAGATAATTAGGCTTCAGCCTGGCATTGACAGAAAAGTTAACTAGCACCAATTTGCGTTTGTGAGATATTTGATAGATTTTACTTTTTGACCAAATGGATTTGGCTGTGTGTTGGAAATAGGCACCTTCCTATCTCTTTCATAACATCTAGTCAGCAATTTAGGGCCAGAAAAAAAGAGAACCAGAGAGGAATGAAGACCATGGCTTTAAAGAAAGAAGAGCATTTCATTACTTCCCAGAGTTGTCTCTGGGAATAACCGTCAGAGACCAGAAGCTTGTAGAGACTCCAGCTGTGTGTGTCCTTTGTCACCCCCACAGCCATGCTGGCCTCTGGGATGGTTGCAGAAAGATGAGTGTATTAATCAACCTCTTCCCCATGAAAATGCTTTCTTTTAGTTGGGGGTCTCTTTCCTCAGCTGGAGAGAGGGGAACATTGCAGAGCGCAGTGGGGTGGTTATATGACCCCTGGTGGCTCTCAGAGGGTTTATGGCAGCTGGCTCCCCAGACTGGCTCATACCTGGGTGCACATCTGGTGTCAGGAAGTTTTCTGAGAGTCTGGAGTCTGTATGTATAAAGCTTCCATTACCTGCTTTAACTAGGTGTTAACTTGATAAAGAACTTGACTGATAGTTAAGGATTGTCTTAGCTTCCCTTTTATGAACTGCTAACAAAATGTCTGCAGGAGTCAAAAAGTACAAGAAGCTTTCTTCTTTGCCTCCTTCTCCCCTTCCTCCCTTTCGTGTGTGTGTGTGTGTGTGTGTGTGTGTGTGTGTGTCTGTGTTTTCAAAATGATAGGACCACATTCCTGGGTTTGTGTTTTCTTTTTCTTTTTTATTTTTCATTAATCATAGTGAAATATTTAACATATTTTAAAACCCTTTTGTAGCAAAGACAGTGAGAACTGGCAATGACGAAACAGACCAGCTCTTCCTAACCACCCAAGAGCAACAACTCAAGTTCCAGCACATTCCAAGCAAGTCACATGAACATAAGCAATCTGTGTGAGGTTGGCACCTGACTGGGAAAGCCAGGGTCATGAAATCCACTTTGCCCATCTCACAAGAGCTTTGTTAGAAGTCGAGGAGAAGCTCTGTGGCAGTGCCTTTTGTAAAAATGTTGGTTTGAGGCAAAACAGACAATGCCTTCCCTATAAATTACTCCTGGAAAGCTCATGAGTGCTATGAGATAGTCACAGACTAGTCCTGTCTGCTCACGTGCTTCCTTACTTGTCAATTTTTTTAAAACAAAGTTCTTGTATTCAGCTACCTCATTCATACATTTAATTCAATGGGTATCCCAGGACAGTAAAATAGCTGTTACTCAGTTTGACCGCTAGAGGGAGTAAAGCAATTTTGTTTCTTTTTCTTTTTTTCTTTTCTTTCTTTTTTCTTTTTTTTTTTGTCAAGTGACAAGAGTTAAATTTGTTGAGCTATTAGACAACACTCTAATACACAGATCAAACAAACATCTATGTAAATGGATAGCACTAAAAGTAAGCTAGTAGTTTATGGTTTGTGTCTCTTTAAAAGCATCTCTGACTAGAACAGGAAATAGATCTGTTTTCTTAACCAAATAAAAAGAAGTGTTGAGTTGATATTTCTCAAGACTGTCCCCTGAAAAGACCTGGAGACATGTCAGGAGCCACAAGGATGCCCAGAGTCCTGACCTTGGTTCCCAAACACCACATCTAAATATATATTAGGAGCGCTAATATATTGAAACAGTTGGTTCCAGAACTACCAGAAGCACGACAAGAAAAATACAAACTGTGCTTACAACATCCCATGTTGCCATTAAATATGAGAACCTGTCAAAAAAAAAAATACGGTTCTGTATCAAAAGAATACAGGCATCACCATGAAGAACCTCCCTGTGGCTTTCTCCGGAGAAGTTCCAGCAAAGCTACACACAGCAAGGCCATAAAATAAGCCACCATGACTCCAACCAATCTAAATAAATAATAAAAGGAGTAGAAACAGGTTTTCTGTCTCCTCCCACCCCCAAAGCACAGCTCAGCTCTGGCTTACGGTGGTGGTTTTCTTTCTTTTTTTTTTTTTTTTTTTGGGGGGGGAGTTAAACCTGGCACCTTGGAGTCTCAGGCACCAAAGTTTTTTTTTTTTTTTTTTTGCATAACTATTATGCTACCTCCCCAGTCCAAGAAACCGGTTTTCCTACAGCTTCAAGCCCATGAATAAATGTAGAGGGATAACAGAAGTAAGACTTTGTTGGGCACACACTATAGCAGCTATTGTTCCAATGATTGCAAACATCAGCTGCTTGGTAAGAGGCAGGTGTATCTGCCTAGCTTCAGTCTCTCCTCTTGATTAACTAGGATTCATTAATTACAGAGTGGGTGACTGTGACTTTATGACCGAAAATTATTCCTGCCCCTCTTTACTAGGCGATGGAAGTTAGCACCCCTAGTGCTAAGTTAGCACTCTGTCCCTCCTGGTACGATAGATATACTAGGAAGGACCCAACATCACATCAGCTGTTTTGTTTGGGTTTAAAAACTTCATTTTTTAAGTATTTATTTATTTATTTATTTATTGCCTCCAGGGTTATTACAGGGGCTCAGTGCCTGCGCCATGAATCCACTGCTCCTGGAGGCCAATTTTTCCCTTTTGTTACCTTGGTTGTGCTTTTTATCATTGTTGTGGTTATTATTGTCGTTGTTATTGATGTTGTTGTTGTCGTCGTCGTTGGATAGGACAGAGAGAAACAGAGAGAGGAGGGGAAGACAGAGAGGGAGAGAGAAAGACAGACACCTGTAGACCTGCTTCACCGCCTGTGAAGCGACTCCCCTGCAGGTGGGGAGCCAGGGGCTTGAACCGGGGTTCTTCCACCTGCCCTTGAGCTTTGCACCACCTGCCCTTAGCCCACTGCGCTACGCCGACCCCGTATTTATTTATTTATTTATTTATTTATTTATTTATTTATTTATTTATTTGATCAGACAGAGAGGAATTGGGAGAAGGGGAACTAGAAGGGGAGAGGCAAAGAGAGACAGGTGCAGCACTTCCTCCCTGGCATGAAGTCTCCCTTCTGCAGGTGTGCACTAGGGACTTGAACCCAGGTCCTTGGACGTTGTAATACCTACATTCGACCAGGTGTGCCACTGCCAAGCCCCAGCTTTGTTTTGTCTTGAGAAGCTGAGCTAGAGAGTGAAAGAGATTACAGTACTGTAGCTTCCTCACTGTGGTAGGGACCAGGCTTAGACATGGGTCATGTGCTCTGCAAAGTAGCAAACTAGCCAAGTGAGCTATTTTATCAGCCCTCAACGCCGATTCTGTGGTGTTCCTGCCAAGCAGACTGAAGTTCCGCTTAAATTCTGAATAATCATAAGACTAATGCAAACAGAAGGACACTGTGAAAGATAACTAACCAATATCTCTTAAAGACACAGAGAGAGAGAGAGAGAGAGAGAGAGAGAGAGAGAGAGAGAGAACTACCAGAGTTCAGGAACTGAAAAGAAACTGCAGGACATGAAGGTGGCCTGGCAACCACCTGCCTAGCCAGGGCCTGATGAGACCAGAAAACGGACACTAGTGGGAAAGCTAGGTCTGTGGGCTCTTGGATTGCTTTGCTTGTTTGTTTTGCTACTAGGGTTACCACTGTGTGTTGTTGTGCCAGATGTTGTTGTGTGCAAGCCGTGGAGAAGAGAGAGGGTCCGGAGCAAAGAGGAAACACAAATCTTTATTTGCACTGGCACCTCAGAGTTGGGTGCTAGAGAAGCAGGTTGGGCCACGTGGAGGTAGTGACAATGGCCGCCTCAGTGAGGCAGCAACCTTTCCTGCGTCTGAACACCGGAGTGAAGGGCAAGAGAACGAGGTGCGGAAAACGAAGGGATTTTATAGGAGTAGCTTTCACGAGAATGGGAAGGGGAAGGAGTAACCATAGCACTCCAGGATAGGATGATAACTCTCGTGAGAATGGGAGGGGGGAGGAGTAATCCAAAGCACTCCAGATATCGTGGGGATCTAGACAATGTCCTGAGGGCATAACATGGCACTCCCAGAATGTCCCAGCTCTCACGGGAACTAGTAGCCTGAGGGAAAAACATGGTAGATGGGAATGCATCTGCACAATTTCCCAGCAACTGTGGTGAGGCCCAGTGCCTGCACAAAGAATCCACCCTTCCTGGTGGCCATTTTTCCTTGTTCTTCTATATTGCAGTGAGAAATTAAGAGGGGAACAGGAGATAGAGAAGGAGAGAAACAGAGACACTCCTGCAGCCCTGCCTCAACTATCACAGTGTCCCTCCTGCCGGTGGCGAATGGGAGCTACAACCTGGGTCGTTGCTCTTAACCAGATGACTGCCCCCCCCCCCCCCCCCAGTATCCTGCTTCTACTTGCTTTGTGTTCTTTCAGCTTATAATAGGTGGAGGGGCAGGGGGAGGACAGCATGATGGTTATGCAAAAATCTTTCCTGCCTGAGGCTCCAAAGTCACCAGCCCCCCCTCCCCCTCCCTTACACAGGGCCTGAGTTGTGCTGTGCTCTGGCAAAAAGAAAGTGAGGAAGGCACCCAATTGATTGAACACAGCACCATGAACAAGGACCTGGGTTCAAGCCCCGAGTCCCCATCTGCAGAGAGGAAACTTCACAAGCAATAAAGCAGTATTGCAGCTTCCTTTCTCCCTCCCCCTCCCTCTCTTTTTCCCTTTCCCTCTCCCTCCCCTTCTCCCTCTCCCTCTCCGTCTCTCCCAACATCTCTATCTTTCCTTCTGCTCTTAATTTCTTTCTGTCCTATCAAATAAAAAAATAATACAGGGAGTCAGGTGGCAGCACAGCAGGTTAAGC
Source organism: Erinaceus europaeus (assembly GCF_950295315.1). Classification (NCBI taxonomy): domain Eukaryota; kingdom Metazoa; phylum Chordata; class Mammalia; order Eulipotyphla; family Erinaceidae; genus Erinaceus; species Erinaceus europaeus. The sequence continues at coordinate 10,642,117 of NC_080177.1, forward strand.
ACACATGGCACGAAGCGCAAGGACCAGTGTAAGGATCCCTGTTCGAGCCCCGGGCTCCCCACCTGCAGGGGAGTGGATTCACAGGCGGTGAAGCAGGTCTGCAGGTGTCTGTCTTTCTCTCCCCCTCTCTGTCTTCCCCTCCTCTCTCCATTTCTCTCTATCCTGCCCAACAATGAGGACATCAGTAACAACAACAATAACAGTAACTATAACAACAATAAAAAACAAGGACAACAAATAAATAAATATAAAAAATAAATCATAAATATTTTTTTAAAAACCTGGGTGTATTCACAAGTACAATATACTTAGGAACAATGGGGGAAGCTTGTATTTTAACACTTAACCTTTTCTTACAGCATCTCTTTCATCACTCCTCCACTACCACCCCTCCAAAAAATAAACAAAGAATAGAAAATTAAGTAGAGGTCTGTGTCTTCCAATTTCAGGATTATTCACAGCAGCAGCAGCCAGCAGACCCATTCATTCTGATACTGCAGCGTGATACCAGCCATGTAGCACCTCACCTCAAAGACTCCCTCTGCTACATTCACAAACTAAAGTCCATGCCAACTTTTTTTTTCTCTTTTTTTTCTTTTTTTTTTAAATTTTATTTAAGAAAGGATTAATTAACAAAACCATAGGGTAGGAGGGGTACAACTCCACACAATTCCCACCACCCAATCTCCATATCCCACCCCCTCCCCCGATAGCTTTCCCATTCTCTATCCCTCTGGGAGCATGGACCCAGGGTCATTGTGGGTTGCAGAAGGTAGAAGGTCTGGCTTCTGTAATTGCTTCCTCGCTGAACATGGGCGTTGACTGGTTGGTCCATGCTCCCAGTCTGCCTCTCTCTTTCCCTAGTAGGGTGGGTCTCTGGGGAAGCTGAGCTCCAGGACATATTGGTGGGGTCTTCAATCCAGGGAAGTCTGGCTGCCATGCCAACTTTTACCAAGTGTCTAGTTCAGGCCTTTAATTCACCACAGCCTGTGGGCATCCTGAAAACATGAGATAGCATTCCTGAGCCTTAGGACTTGGTCCTGGCAAAGAAGAGGTGAACAGAGAAGTCAGAAGATGTTTCACTCAGTAGAGAACATACCTTACTGTGTGTAAGACCCTGGATTCAAGACAAGCGCGAGTCCTATGGAAGGCATTCAGGGACCTCCATGGATAGTGAGGCAGAACTGTGGTGTTTCTCCTCTCTGTCTGTCTCTCCCTCCAATATCTTCATTACTCCCCACTACCATCACCACCCCCCCAAAAAAAAAACCCCACAAAGAATAGAAAATTAAGTAGAGAAGGCCACTTAGCATCATAAATGTGTGAGGCCCTGGGTGGGGAGAAGGAAAGAAGAAAGGAAGAAGTCGAGAGGAAGGAGGGCATTGGAGAGAGGGAAAGGCTAGATATCTGGTGATAATTTATTTATTTTATTTTATTTATTTGCTTATTTATTTATTTTTGCCTCCAGGGTTATTGATGGGGTTCAGTGCCTGCACCATGAATGTACTACTCTTGGCAGGTATTTTTTTTCTTTTGTTGCCCCTGTTTTTTGTTTATTTGTTTTTTGTTGTGGTGGTAGTTATTATTGTTGTTATTATTATTGGCATTGTTATTGGATAGGACAGACAGAAATTGAGAGAGGAGGGTAAGACAGAGAGGGGGAGAGAAAGACAGACACCTGCAGACCTGCTTCACTGCCCATGAAGTGACCCCCCTGCAGGTGGGGAGCCAGGGGCTCGAACTGAGATCCTTACTCCTGTCCTTGCGCTTTGCACCATGTGCACTTAACCCGCTATGCTACCGCTAGGCCCAACCATTTATTTCTAACTATTCCATTTGACTGTCACTTTCTGGGTCAAGTTAATCCAGATATTCGTCCTTTCCAGTCTCTCATCAACACATGCCTACTTCATTTTTTATTTATAAAAAAGAAACACTGACAAAACCATAAGATAAGAGGGGTACAACTCCACATAATTCCCACCACCAGAACTCTGAATCCCGTCCCCTCCCCTGATAGCTTTCCTACTCTTTAATCCTCTGGGAGTATAGACCCAAGGTCATTGTGGAATGCAGAAGGTGGAAGGTCTGGCTTCTGTAATTGCTTCCCCACTGAACATGGGCATTGACTGGTGGATCCATACTCCCAGCCTGCCTCTCTTTTTCCCTAGTGTGGCGGGGTTCTGGGGAATCGGAGCTTCAGGACAAATTGGTGGGGTTGTCTGTCCAGGGAATTCTGGTTGGCATCATGGTAGCATCTGGAACCTGGTGGCTGAAAAGAGATTTAACATACAAAGCCAACAAATTACTGACTAATCATGAACCTAAAGTCTGGAACAGTGCAGATGAAGAGCTGAAGTGGGGGGAGTCTCCGTTTTGTAGATAGCTAATAGGCATATTTTAGTTATATTCCAAAGGGCCTGTGGCTATACTAGTGTCCCCCCCCACCCCCCGAGCCTGAAGTCTGATATGCAGGTGGATCCAAGTTATTGTTTGGTAAGATGATGCCATGGCTGGAAAAAGGACCAGAAAGCTGGATCAGGGAAGAGAGTAGCTCCCAAATATGGGAAAGGTGTATGAATATTGTTGACTGTAAACCCCATTAATCTAATGTTATCTGGGGCCCATATTCAGCTTAGCAGTCTATGTGACCTCTGCACTCCTGTAGATATGAGCTCACATTCTGTGGTGATGAGTAGGAACGTTCCATGCTGCCCCAATATCAGGACCCATCTTCCTCAGGTGTAGCATAGAGTATGTTGTCCAGCCTGCCTTCGGAGGATGGAACGTTCTCTACCGTTGTTAATCCAAGTTGAGGGCAAGGTCCTATGGGGGCCGACAAAGGGGTCTATTTTGTTGTTGTTCCTGAGAGAGATGACCATTCACAATGGAAAGAGGGATTTATTCGAGGTCTAGAACACATGCCTACTTCGCAGTCTCTAGCTCTAGAGACTGAGAATAAAGATAGTGTCGCGTGAACAGCAAAGCTGGATACTGTAGAGGATTGAAGATCCAGAAATGAAGAACTACTACATGCAATAAACCAAGAGATGGCAGCTGAGGATGGAATGCTTAGTGTATGACTTATTTCCTCGAAGTTATGTATATAAATGAGTCCTCTAAGGAGCCATAGTTCAAACCAAGTATTCGATTGTTTCATAGAAACCAAGAAGTCATGGCTGCCTGGGACTAAAGTGGCCTCCACATTCAGCTAGCCATCAGTGTAAATTACTGAGAGCTCATTCTTACAGGATAGATATTTGTCCTGATTAGTCTCTGCCCTTGCCACAGTGAGGGCTAAGTAGTTAAGATATCTATCCGTAGTTGTTTATCAAGTGCAACATACAATATAAAACAAAGAGTTCTTTCATTAATGATAAAGTCATCTCTTCAAACCCAGTAATATTGATTGATTACTATTTAGAGTTGCCTAAGTAGTCCTAGAGATAAAAGGGAGAAGCAGATAACATTACCAATTACACGGGATAACTGTGTCTAGATTAAAACTATAATGAGTTAGTTAGACCCTGAAATAATCCCTTAAGTGAGATGACCTTAGAATCTACTCTTTAATTGTGTGTGAATCTTGAATTAGTCAGTGATTTGTAAACTGATGTTTGGACTAGAATACAGACATGGGACCTTTTGAAGTATTATTAGAAATTCCTATTCAATTAGAACTGTCTAGAAATCTGTGACTTCAACTAACCTAACACTTTTGAAGGTCCAGATGGCTATGAACAATATTCTAAGTTGAGTCAGAATAGTACTTGAGTTTAGTCTCATGAAACACTCGTTTTTTTCCAAGAAACCACATTTGATAAGTGAATCCTTCTTATAGACTTCTAAAAAAAAAATAATGGAAAACTTCAAAGTATTCTGGCATTGCCAATTATAGGAAAACCATAGTTTCAAAAAAAATGAAGAAGAAAAGAAAAAAAAAGTCCAAGTTTGTTTGCTCTTCCATTCTTGTCTAAATTTCTCATTTTAGTACAAGACAGTCACTAAGACCTGGTTTTTATACTCTTGATATTGCAAGGTTGTTTTTAACTTATGTCATAAATTAAATAAAATATCATAATTTTACTCTTTATCTCTCTTTTTCGTTCTTTAAAACCTTTTTATGCTGTTTTTAAAATGTTTTATCTTTCTGAAAGTGTTTTGAGTCTTTTTATTTAATCCTTGAAGAAAATGGTTCTGATATCATTGTCTCAGAATTTTTGTTTTCAGTTCTAGGAGACATCCTTGACTTTATCTTTCAACATAGTAAGTTGTTTTGGGTTTTGTTTTTTTACCAGGACACTGTTCAGCTCTGGCTTACAGTGGCATGCGATAACCTCATGGCTCCTCTCTACTTTATGACTACAACATATTTTCAAATATCCTGAAGATGATTCTTATAGTTCTCTTCTTTTAAAGATCTTTCCTCTTTGATCTATTCAGCTCTTGTCCCACCATCACTTGTGGTTAATATCATCTTCCTCTTCCCCCAAGCACATAAATTCTGATTAAAAGAAAAGTTTGAACATTTTCTGAAGTCTTGTGGAGACATGAAGGGAGTTACCCTGTGGACTGAACAGTTCAATTTACTGGTAGGCCATCCTCTCAAATGAGCTTTCTGAAACCCAAGAAAACTTGAAATGACTTTTGCAGGGAAATGCAGACTTAGGCAGACAGAGTAGGTCACAGTGACTTTGGTCAGACTCTCATAACATAAGGAAGAACGCTAGCACAACCAGGAGTGAACCTAAAACAGGCTTTGTAAGTATTTTGTGTACTTGCTGAACTGGACAACTCTAGTCCCAGAAATTAGAACCCTAGATCAAAGCCTCAAATGAAACTGAAGACCTAGCAATAAAAGAAAGACTCTTCTCTGAAAGAAGGGGATGATGATGGCTGCTCAGACCAGAAGAAGCTCAGACGTGAATTCCTCACCCCTACCCCACTGGGATGGGCCTAAACATGGGAAATTCTGGTGTTCACACACACACACACACACACACACACACACACACACACACACACACACACATATATATTCTGCTTTTAAAAAACTCAAATCATTAATTTTCTTAAAGAAAGTTATGTAAAAAAAAGTGTTTCCAGGGACCAGGCAGTGGTGCACCTGGTTAAGTACAAAGACCCACCCAGGTTCAAGCCCACAGTCCCCACCTCCAAGGGGAAAGTAAGTGGTGAAGTAGGGCTGCAGGTGTCTCTCTCCCTCTCTCTTTCTCCCCCTCCTCTTTCAATTTGTCTCTGTATCTATTCAATAATAAGAATATATTTAAAAAATAAAAAGATGTTTCCAACACAGGTGTTCCATAAAATGCAGGAAAGCTTGATATAGATTTACCTTTAGTGTTTGCATTGCCCAAGGGTGTGGAGTAGGAGAGGTTGAACTATAACTTGCAGAAGTGTAAGACTCAGTGACTCTCAAATCCAGGTACCCGGCACCCCAGAAGGCTGTACTCAAATGCTCCACATCTAACAAGGAAATGCTGCATTCTGAGAGGCAAGACGGGTGCCCTACCTGGTGAGAAATCTCTCTGCCCTGGTGAGGAATATTGTCACCTACCAGTTGTGTGACTTTGGACGAGTTATTTGACTCTCTCTACATCTCAGGATGCAGATTAAATGGGTATATACAGCATAACACACACACACACACACACACACACACACACACACACACACACACACACCAGGAAGCTGTGACGTGTGCATTATCCCCTCCTCTGAAGTCGGGCTCATACATCCTCTCTCCACCCACCTGGATGCCAGTCGATGGCCCCCAGAACAAGTGCTCCTCTGTTCCTCTGTGGAACTAGTACTAGTCTGTCCCTGGTTATGTCACAGAGGCCCCATCTGCCCGTCGACAAGCCTGTGAACCCGACCCCTGGGCTCGTTACCCACTGCAAAACACTCAGCGTCCATCCGCAGCTATAACTCAGTGTTTAGAAAAGTGCTATCGGGGCAAGCACTAGTGTGGGTGAAACAGAGACCTTGCCCCCCCCCAAAAAAAAAAGTATCCCAGGCCAATCAAGAAAAGCGACAGGTCCTCTGAGTGTGCCAGTGTCTCAGGTAGTGGACTGTGGACTGTGGAGTGCACAGGCTGGGCTGGCTCTACACTGATTTGGAAGTTGGACAACTTAATATCTCTGAGTTTTAATTTTCTCCTCTGGAAATGGGACAAAAACAAAGTATATATATATATTTTTGTACTTTCCACCAGGATTTCACTGGGGCTTTGTGCCTGCATGATTTCGCCATTCCCAACATTTTTTCCCCCCAAATAGAGAGTGAAAGGCAGAGAGTTAGAGAGAAGAAAGATACACAGCAGCACTTTGCATGGTGCTCCTGCGTGGGGTCTGGGGGCTCAGAGCCTGGTCTGCATGCATGGTATAGTGTGTGTTCTACTGAGAGCCATCTCCTGGAACCTCTAGGGAGATTTAAATAACCTCATGCCAGTCCTTAGTGATGCCAGCCCCAGCAGCAAGTAAGGCTTGTAGACAGCCATTGTCATGATAACACAGAGTTGCAGTGCATTTGATGTGACTGGGTGAACAAATAGCCACTGCTGAATTGTAGAGGCTTAATTCTTCCAAGAGAGGACCAGAAGGATAGGCAGAGAACAAGGCAGAAGTAAGGTGGACACATGGAAGGGTGCCAAAAACTTTGCCATGGCTGGGCAGTGGCACACACATTACCTGGGTTCAAGCCTCCATCTCCTCCTTTAGGGGGAAGTTTCATGAGAGGTGAAGTAGTGCTGCAAATGTTTCTTGGGAGAGGGAGACAACATAATGGTTATGCAAAAAGACTCTCAGGTCTATAGCTCTGAAGTCCCAGGTTCAATCCCACATACCACCATGAACCAGCAAAGCAGTTTTTTGATTTAAAAAAATCTATTTTTCCTCTCACATATTGATTAAATAGTGATTTATATGATTATAAGTTAATAGAAGTGTATATTAACACTGTTCCTCCACCAAAGGTCTGTGTCCCCACTCCCCTATAGTGAAGCTAAAAATCTATTCTCTCCTGTCACTCAGAGTTTTTTGCTTTGGTGAAATACTCCAAACCCAGTCAAATTCTGCTTTGTTTTTTCCTGTCTGTTTCCCTGTTTGTTTTCCCTTTCTCAATTTCTGTTTATGAGTGGGATCATCCCATATTCATCTTTCTCTTTCTGACTTAAGTCACTTAACATGATTCCTTCTAGCTCCATCCAAGATGGGTCAGAGAATGTAGGTTCATTGTTCTTAATAGCTTCGTAGAATCCCACTAAGTATATAGACCACAATTTTCTCAGCCACTCATCTGTTGTTAGGTACCTGAGTTGCTTCCAGGTTTTGGCTATTATGAATTGTGCTGCTATGAACATAGGTGTATTTATATCTTTTTGGATGTGTGTGATTAAGTCCTTAGGATATAACCCTAGTAAAGGAATTACTGGGAAATATGCAAGGTCCATTTCAAGTCTTGTGAGGATTCTCCAACTGCTCTCCACAGGGGTTGGACCAATTTACACTCCCACCAGCAGTGCAGGAGGGTTCCTTTGTCTCCACAGCCTCTCCTTTGTAAATAAGCATTAAATGGCATAAATCATGATAAAGTCTTATATGATACAGCAGATCCTAACCATGGGATTTTCAAAGTAAACCAAACTCCCTACTACCTTGATTACAATAAGAACTACCTATTGCCTTCTTAAACTCCAAGACAGAAGGAGTCCTCCACACTCTCTATAAAACCCATGTTTCTCCCAGTCCTGGAAACTCCAGGGAATGGCTTATCTTCCTGCACACTTCACCTGACCCTACCATTTGATACTGCATCTGCTGAGTTCAACCAAATCACTGCATCTAATACCACCTGGACACATTTCACTTCAGATTGTATACAGAGACACCAGGCGTGGAATGTCAGCTCTTCAGCCCCAGCACTCTGATGAGAACTTTGCTAGCTCATAGGACTCCTCAATTCCATATTGGGTGGTGCACCACCTACCAAAGCCACAGAACCTAGATATAGATCAGGGCCCACAAGACAGAACACATGTGGACATGTGCCCATAAGCTAGAGGAAAATATATAACTTAAAGCAAAAGTGCACAACAGTTTGCAGAAACCCCAAACAGCAAGCAAGTAGAAAAACCTAAAAAAAAGAAGATACCATAAAATGATACTTATACACCTTTCCCATATTTGGGAGCTACTCTCTGCCCTAACCCAGCTTTCTTTTTTTTTTTTTTTCCTTTATTGGGAAATTAATGTTTTGCATTCGTCAGTAAATACAATAGTTTGTACATGCATAACATTTGCCAGTTTTCCATATAACAATACAACCCCCACTAGGTCCTCTGTCATCCTTCTTGGACCTGTATTCTCCCCCCACACCCCACCCCAGAGTCTTTTACTTTGTTGCAATATACCAATTCCAGTTCAGGTTCTACTTGTGTTTGCTCTTCTGATCTTGTTTTTCAACTTCTGCCTGAGAGTGAGATCATCCCATATTCATCCTTCTGTGTCTGACTTATTTCACTTAACATGAATTTTTCAAGGTCCATCCAAGATGGGCTGAAAACGGTGAAGTCACCATTTTTTATAGCTGAGTAGTATTTCATTATATATATGCATATATATATATATGCATATATATATATATGTATATATATATCACAACTTGCTCAGCCACTCATCTGTTGTTGGACACCTGGGTTACTTCCAGGTTTTGGCTATTACAAATTGTGCGTAACCCAGCTTTCTAACCTTATCTCCAACTCTGACACCACCTCGCCAGACAATATCTCTGGTTCATCTTCATGTTAGCTGGTGTGCTTGGGCAGAAATTAGTAAAGTCATGGACAACTGGGTTTATACCTATAATAGACCTATTAGCTTTTTCCAAAATGGTTATCCCGAAACTTATCTGCTATATTCTCGACTTTAGGTTCCTGACTATTAAACAATGGGTTCTGCTTTATATCTTAATGCTTTTTCAGACACCAAGTTGCAGATGCTACTATGATGCCAATATGATTTCCCCAGACAGATGACCTCACCCTGGACCCCCACCTCTACAGAGCCCCACCCCACTAGGGAAAGAGGGGGACAGGCTGGGAGTATGGATCGACCTGCTCAACACCCATGTTCAGCAGAGAAGCAATTACAGAAGGCAGACTTTCCATTTTCTTCACCCCATAATGACCCTGGGTCCATGCTCCCAGAGGGATAAAGAATAGGAAATCTTCTAATAGAGGGGATGGGATGTGGAACTCTGGTGGTATAAATTGTGTGGAATTCTACCCCTCTTATCCTATGGTCTTGTCGGCATTTTTTTATTTTAAAAAAGCTTAGAACTAAAAAAAAAAAAAAAAAAAGCAGAAGGAAGGGGAGGATAGGAATCTTTCCTACCCAACCCCCCTACACTTCTCCCAGAGCACTAGCTGGCACTACAGGCCAAGAAGACAGAGGCAGATTTGGAAGGATCCAGAGTTTGTAGGGGCCATGCTAAGAAGTTTCCTCTTTCTCTTTCAGTACCACATCAGAGTGCCAAGGCACTAGGGGAAGCTTTCTCTGTCTCTCTATCTGAGCATATATACTTGTGTGTGTGTGTGTGTGTGTGTGTGTGTGTGTGTGTGTGTGTGTGTGTAATTAAAATTTTAAAATTATCTTTACAACAGAGAGATCACAGGATAAATCACTGTAATAGGAGGCTTGCTACCAATTGCTAGAATCGAGGCCAGCAGCTATAAACACAAACACAAGGGAAGCCAAGGTTTCCCATCCTAAATTCACACAGTGAGGCAGACTGTGGAGAGCACTTTGTTATAATCAGGATTAATGGTGCCTGGTGGCCCACTTAGGAATCTCCCTTAAGAAAACAAACCATCTCTAGGGCCTCAGTCAGGGCTACAGAGAAGCAAGGAATTCAGCAGTTAATACTGACTCACAGAACTCACTCACTGGCAAGAAGAAACATTTCTACATTCTTAACTACAAATTAAAAGGCCTCAGAGGATTATTAAGAGCTTCAACATGTGTAAGCATAAATGTTTGATTTTGCTTTTCAAAAAGAAGGAGGAGGAGGAGAAGGAGGAGAAGAAGAGAGAGAGAAAGAAAGAAAGGAAGGAAGGAAGGAAGGAAGGAAGGAAGGAAGGAAGGAAGGAAGGAAGGAAGGAAGGAGGAAAGAAAGGGAAAAAGAATTGAAAGACTCTTCCACAAAAGACCTTTGGTTGGGTTGGGGAGGTTGATTTTTTTCCCCCTCCTTATTCTATTTTGCAGCTGCAGCAGAAGAAGTATTTCAGAATAAAGACACTGTGGCCAGCCAACTTCCTTTCCAAACATTTGGTCCTGAATAGCTCCTGCAAAGAATAGTCAAGTATAATAGACATGTAGGAATGTAGTGATACGTTTGCTTTATTTCTCCAAAATTATTGCTGATTGCAGGTTTGGGGTGAGGTGAGGGGGAGAGAAATTCTGTTTGGTCTCATCTAATCCAGGACTGTGTTTCAAAGACATTTGACCCTTCTCTCCCGGGAAGTTCCTTCTGGCCCTTCCTTTCACCCCTAAGGTTTGATGGTTGGAGGAAATATTCAAGGCTCAGGGCATATTGCTGCCCTGTGGTTACAGCAGCAGTTAAGATATCACAGGCAGCGTGCCCGGAGATCTTCACCAAGAACGGAAACGCGGAGCAGACAGAGGAGTCCTGAGTCACCACTATCTTTTAATCAACTCTTATGAGTGAATCAGAAATTAACCAGTGAGGTGCTGATAGGGGCATAAAGCATGAAGAAGATCACACAGCAGCATAGCCAAGAAAAATCGTGGAGAAAAGAAGTGTTAAAACTATGACATCATGTGCCATCATGATTCCATCCTGACTTCCAGGGGCAGATGGCTTCACCAACGTCTCCTGGAACCTCACCTCTCTAGAGCCCTACCCGACTAGGGAGAGACAGAAACAGGTTGGGGGTATGGATTGACCTACCAACACCAATGTCCAGCAGAGAAGCAATTATAGAAGCCAGAATTCCTACCTTCTGCAAGAATTTTTCTCCATGCTCCCAGAAGGGGAGAAATGTTAGGGGAAGATGAAGATGACCAGAATCCTCTAAATTCCAACTCCATCAAGACTTGGTGAAAGAAGAGGAAAAAAGGAAGGATATTCAGAAGTAGTAATAGGTGTAGGTGTGACTTAGAAAGAAAGAGAATATGGGACCATGGAAAAAATGAGCAAATACATATATATATACAGACAGTTATAGAGATAATAGTCAATCCATATCTGCAACCTTGGGAGAAATACTATAGCTTCCTATGGAGGAACTGGGGATACAGAACTCTGGTTGTGGGTATGGTGTGGAATTATACCCCTGTTATATAAATTATAATTTTGTGGATCAGTATTAGGTCACTAATAACATGTATCTACGCATCATGAGGTCCTGGTTTTGATTCATAAGGGGAGCAACAAACTCTGCCTCTGTGCTTTGGACAGGCAGGAAGAGACTGCTGAATATAGAGTATGTTATCTCCCAAGCTGCTCACTGTGTTTGTTCATTATGGGATGAGTGTGAATGCAGAGAGGGATGAATGTGGGGGCAATGATTTCACGTCTTCCATGTTAAGAAGTACTTCTTAGGGGGTCAGGCGGTAGGTAGCGCAGTGGGTTAAGCGCACATGGCACAAAGCTCAAGGACTGGCATAAGGATCCCGGTTCGAGCCCCCGGCCCCCCACCTGCACGGGGTGTCGCTTCACAAGCGGTGAAGCAGGTCTGCAGGTGTCTATCTTTCTCTCTCCCTCTCTGCCTTCCCTTCTTCTCTCCATTTCTCTCTGTCCTATCTGGCAACAATGACATCAATAACAATACTAATAACCACAACAGCGATAAAAACAAGGCAATAAAAAGGAAAATAAATAATAAATAAATAAAATATTAAGAAGGAAAGGATTACTTGATAGTAATCAAAAAAATGAAAATAAAAAATTAAAAAGAAGTACTTCTTAGTATAGTTTTAATAAAAAGATAGAAATATGATGGGTTCATCCCCCCAGTTCCCACCAGGGAAATGTTTTATGAGTGATGAAGCAGTGCTAGAACCTCCTTCTTTCTCTCTCTCTCTTTCTTTCTCTCTCTCTCTCTTTCTGTCTCTTTCTCTCTATCTAGATAGATAAAGGATACATATATGTGCTGTGCAGATGTCCCCTCAGGCTAGTGCCAGTTCCCGCGAGAGTTAATACAATATTCTCGAAGTGCCCTTCCCGGCTCGCCTCTCCCGGTTTTTGCCCTATAAAGCCCTTCTTCTTCCGCCCCTCATTTTGTTGCCCTTGTTGTTTATTGTTGTTGTTATTATTGTTGTTGTCATTGCTATTGCTATTGTTGGATAGGACAGAGAGAAATCGAGAGGAGGGGAAGACATAGAGAAGGAGAGAGAAACAGACACCTGCAGATCTGCTTCACCATTTGTGAAGCGACCCCCCTGCAAGTGGGGAGCCAGGGGCTCTAACCGGGATCCTTACACCTGTCCTTGCACTTCGCACTGTGTGCACTTAACCTGGACCCCTAAATAAACATTTTTTAAAAAGAAGAAGAAAGTTTCTTCTTGGGGGAAAAAAAAAAAAAGACTGATACAATGGAGTGAAAATTGCCCAGAAAGACACCATGTCACTTTCATTCAATTTAGAAGTAAATAACCATTTACTTCTATTGCTAAGAATCAAACGTGCAACTTAAGGTAGCGACAGCCTCTGTTGTCTAGAATTTCCTTCCACGTGGTTAGTTTAAGGGTTGTCCAGAAATTAAACTGGAGAGCATTGAAGTATCTGAGACTGTCCTCTGTCCCTTGCTCCCTTTAAACATACCTTTAGGGTATGTTTTTCTAAATTGACCAGCTCTCCCTATGAGGTATTAAGTGACTCTACTTGTTGGCGTGGCCTCGGGCTTCAGGGCCACCAGGAACACTCATAGTTCTTCACAACATGCTATATGGATCAGTACCTCAGGCAGGCACTGCCCTGGGGAGGGTGCAGTTAGTCTTCATGCACCTCTAGTACCAGGCACCAGAGCCCACAGCCTGGACCCGTTCAGTCCACATCAGCCAGTTATACAAAACTGGTGAGCTGGGACATCTTGGCTCTTCGTCTGCAGCCTACACTTGCTGCCTCAAACCAGCAAACAAAAAATATTAAACTGAGCCACCTGGACTTGGAAAGTAAACAGCAGCTGCTCCAAGGGTGTAGGAAATGCATCGCAAGGGACATTTCTTCTGGAATGGGTAAAAAAGGCTCAGTCATTTGCCACTTTGTGTGACTCTAGCTGGAATGGAGACTTCCAGAAGCTAACCTTCAACTTAATGCTCACTCTATGATGAAGACCACATCAGCTCCTCAAAGAGTAACAGGGACCTCTCCACAGATGGGAAAGGGGTAGATTTTTGGACTGGCAATTGTAGCAGACTCTGCGGTGGGGAGATGCAGGATCCATTAAAGACACATTCTTCTGAAAGGAGAGGAAGGGATTCCCAGAAGACACATCACCACTCCAGAAGCCTGTCTCCTTTTTCACCACCTGGACTATCAGCTTCTTGAGCCAAGACCTGGTAGATGTTAGGAGGATGCATTGGTTAGGGACTCCTTCAGAATAATGATATGCTTTCCTTCTGGTCGGTGGTCATGCCAGGATTTCTCACTAGTGCACTGCTACCACTTGGGATTGGTTATATCCTAGTTTTAGGGGAGCTGCCGTGAGCACCATAAAAGATTAAGCAGAATCAAGGGAGGGAATGGAATACAGAGTTCTGGTGGTGGGAATTGTGTGGAAATGTACCCCTCTTATCCTATAGTCTTGTCAATATTTCCATTTTATAAATAAAAATTATATAGATAAATAAGAGGTTAAGCAGAACCCCTACTCTCTACCCACCGGATGCCAATAACACTCTTTCCAGATATAGCAATCAAAGACGTGGTTAGGCATTGTCCAGTGTCTCCTGGGGGCAACGCTTGACCCTTGTTGACAGTCATTTCCTGTCATGGTGGGTGAGTGGTTCCCAGCTGACAAACCCGAGGACTTCAAGGTTTCAGAGGATGTGCAACAACTGTGCTGGATGGATGCTCTGTCTCCTCCTCACTGCTAGGTGCTTCCCTTGGGGTCTTTCTACACCTAAGTAAGTCTGCCTGCTGAAGCAGTAAGCAAGCCTGCAGCAGAAAGAGGTCCTCCTTCACTGAACTTCCTGTGGCCACTCTGTAACTTGTAGCTGTGTTCTCATGGACAGAGAAACCAGAACCGGCAGGCTTGACCCTGAACCCAAGAGAAAGAAAATAGTATGAGGTCACCAAGGGCTTCCAAGAAGTCAAGGCGTAGACACCTTGATGGTGGCTCTCCAGTCAGAATGTGCCATGAGAAACATCCTAGAGCCCTGCTCTAGCCCTGTTGCCCTTCTTTGAAACTGTGGATGAGATATTTTTAAACTTTTCCTCCAAGTCAAGGCAAACATTGTGCTTCTGTCAAATCTTAAATGTAAAAAAAGGAAGAAAAAGACCAAAATTTACGTGGAAAGAATGCAGCACTTGGACCCCAAACATTTTGAGTTTCATAGGCAGAACAGAACCACGTATCTGAAGGACAGGTTCCATCTTTGCTCCAGCCACCAGTCCACTATCAAGGAGCAGGACTGGCATGGTGGGAACTCAAACACTCTGCCCTGCCCCTCCTCTGTGGGTGCCTTTGGATACAGTCAGTGAGCACAGATGTGGCCTCAGCCTATCCCAGTGCCTAGCAGAGCACAGCTCTGCCACTGTGGGCTGCCCTGGATTCCGTTCCACACACTCACCTCCAGAGGTCTGATAAGACTAGCTGACGGTAGTACTCAACCCTCCAACTCCAGAAAGGATGTTTTCACTTTGATTTCTGTCTGGCCCTCACTACATCATTTCTGTCTGATCCAAAAGAGACAACAGCAATGGGTTCAGCGTGGAAAGCACTGAATCCTTCTTGCCTGGAGTATGGTTTGCTAACCTCACCAGACAGCAGGGCATTTGGAGCCCTTCTTTTGGGGAAGCAGAGGAGGGGGGCAGCAGTATTGAGTGTTGCAAGGGCTCTGGGCACAGCTTCTAAGTTGATTGACAGCCTTAAGCTTCCAAAGTAAATTTCCAAAACCCAAGTCACTTCCCACCCCCCCACCACCCCCCACCCCGCCTCACAGACATGTGAAACTTCAGAACTCCAAGGGGAAAAGCAAGTTTTATTTTTAAAATAAACTTTTAAGTTGGAAAGCAAAACCAGACAAGCAGGACGGAAAGCACTGGTGTTAAATTGAATTTCAGAGCGTGGCTTCGTGTCTGGGGTGCCTCCCTCCAGCCGCAGCCCTCACTCCAATACTCATTTGCACGGCTGGAATGACTTCATTACAGATCTGTGGTGGCCCCTCCCCACCATCAGTGCTACTTTCTCAGATCTGATGCATAAGCTGCTGTGAGGTCCTCCAGCAGAATCTCACTGCAGATAACGGCACTGTACTCAGAACCTTCACTCTTGCCACTGCATACGAAATAAAGGCCCCACTTCTGGCTATGGCATTCAAGGATCTGCTCCGAATCATTTTTCTGTGGGATGTTTTATGATCAAGATAAAGAAGATTTGGGGCTGTGTAGTGACTTACCTAGTAGAGTGTTGTAACTTACCTGGTAGAGTGTTTTAACAACAGTAGAGAGCACACATTACTTACCCGGTGCAAGGGCCTGAGTTCAAGCCCCTAGCCCCTGCTTGCTGGGGTAAGCTTCATAAGCTGTGAAACAGTATTGCAGGTGTTTCTCCTGCTCTTTCTTTCTCTGTCTCTCTCTCTTTCTCTTACTGTCTCTCTCTCTTTTTCTATCTCTCACCCTCTATCAAAAAAAAGAGAAGCTGGACAGTGGTTCACCTAGTTAAGCGCAATTATTATTATTATTATTATTATTATTATTAGCCTCCAGGGTTATCACTGGGGCTCGGTGTCTACACTAGAACCCACTGCTCCTAGAGGCCATTTTTGCCATTTTGTTGTGCTTGGTTATTGTTATTGTTGCCATTGTTATTGTAGTTGGATAGGACAGTGAGAAATCAAGAGAGGAGAGGAAGACAGAGAAGGGAGAGAAAGATAGACACCTGCAGACCTGCTTCACCGCTTGTGAAGCAACCTCGCTGTAAGTGAGGAACCAGGGGCTTGAACCAAGATCCTTACACTGGTCCTTGAGCTTTGCACCATGTGCACTTAACCTGCTGTGCTACCACCCAGCCCCAAGCACACATATACCAGGTGCAAGAACCCAGGTTCAAGCCCCTGGTCCCCACCTGCAGGGGGATGTTTCACATGTGGTGAAGCATGTCTGTGTCTATCTTTATCTCCCTCTCTCTATCTCCTCCTCCTTTCTTAATTTCTCTCTGTCCCATCTAATAAAAATTATAAAGAAAAAAAAAAAGGAAAATAAGTGGCCGCAAGGAACAGTGGAGTCATGCAGGCACTGGATTCTAGAAATGACTTGGTGGCAAAAAAAAAAAAAAAAGATAAACAAGATTAATTAGATTCTCCTAAACTATAAGCCCAATTTTTCATCTCCACATCCCAACTACAGTTCTGGTTTCCTGGGTATATAAGTCATGAAATCAAACAAGTCCCTACTTAGAAGGATCTTGATTTTGTAAAATACTCTACCATTGCCACATTTAGTTTCTTAAATATTTCAACTACATGTTTTATAAAGTGAAGTACAATGAGTCAAACACACACAAGCTATTTTAACAGTATGTTTTCAGGCTATTTGCATACCATGTTTAGAGTAGCCTTTCCATCCCACAGAAAGCTAATAGCCCCACACTGAAGGAAAGTTGGCAGTTCACAGAGACCCAAAACCAGTTCAAGTTCAGCATATTCCTATATTCCTTCTCTGAACAAAAAGGAGCTGTCCTCACAGTCCCAGCAGTCCATGCATCCTGCCAGAAACACAACTAGTCTCAAATACAGAAAGATAATGGTCTTCCAAGAAATGCCGTGATGGAGGAAGCCATCTTGTTCATGTTCCTTCATTACATGCCGAAAGTGATGATGTGGAGGGGATAGAAAAAACAGGAGGTGGGGGTACAGAGCAGCAGCAGCTGTGTTTCTCTCCTCTCCTCTCCCGGGTCAACTAGGAATACCAAAGGAGACCGCCTGGGACTGCAATAAGACAGGACTAGAAAGACTTCAGGAACCCACCAAATCACTGGTGAGTGCAAACATGTGTGGCTTGTGGACAGAGAGGAGCCTAGGGAGAGATTAAGTGGCTGGTAACAGCCTGGCAGTTTACCAGTTGAGACACCACCTCCAGTATGTTTCACCAACAAAAAGATGTCAGAAGGGAGAGGGGACTCCCCTAAGACTCACCAAATACAGTTGTGATTCTCCATTGCTACTGTCCTCAGAGGCTGGAGCAGCATGGGGGAGGCCCTGTGCTGATACCAGGAACAGAGAACTGACCAGGAAACTCAGGAGAAGATCTATAACTCAGTGTCCTAGTGATGAGTCTGTGAGAGTCTCTTTGCATAACCACTGAATTATCTCTGTCCCACCCTGCTTTATCTCTTGGTCAGCAGTCAGTGATTAAGCTAAAAAGCCTACTTATAGTTTAAAATCCCTCAGGCTCCCATAAACAGGGAAGAAAAAGGAAAAAAGAGGATTTTAAGCCTCTTAAGCCTTTTAAGCTCCAACTCAGGAATTAAAATACTATTGAAACAACTGTCAATTTGCACAACTGTGAACCCTTTAATTACCTTACTCAGACACAAGTCAATGCAGGCAAGAGAGATCAGTAATTTGAAAAGTACTTAGAGAGGGACCTCGTAACATACTATATAGAACAGTTAAACCAACAAGAAGAAATATTGGTGAAAAGAACCAGGACAAGAGTCCAGCTAAAAGCCCCCCAAAGGTTGAAGTACAAAATAATGAGGTCAACATCCAAATGCTAGTGAAGGAAATAATCACAGGAGTGAGTAAAGAGTTTAAAAGAATTGTCATCAGAAATGCAGAAACAACAAATGAGACTCCAGAAGAAAACACTAATTGTTGTTGAGGTGGTCTGGTGTCGGGCTGCACCGCGGAGAAGAGAGCGGACGTCCAGAGCAAAGGGATACACAGATCTTTATTATAGGATGGGGGGGGGAGGTTTGGTTCAGACCACGTGGAGCCAGCCAGCAATGGCCGACCACGGGGGGAGAGCAGGGAGCGAGACCTCAGAGAGGGAGAGCCGAGAGCCCAGAGAGAGAGAAGGGAGGGGTGAGGGGGCTTTTTATTGGGCGACAACCAGGGGTGACGTGTAGGGCCAGGATTGGTTGAAAGGGGGCACTCTAGGATTTAGCGGGGCATAGAAAAACCTGGGGGCGGAGACTGCATCAGAATAAGTCCTCAGCAACATCTCCTCCTATCCCTTTATATCTAAATGGACACAGTAAAGAAAAATGGAGCAGGCTTAAATGTTTTAGAGGAATGCCATGCTCAGGTGGGAAGATGTAGGACTTTCTGTGGAGAAGGGAAGGCTTAAATGGCTGCCAACCTTGTGAGATTTATGCGTCTTCCTGTGCTCAACCCCTCTTTAGAGAGAGAGACTTACCTGGAGAGACTCATCTCATAGGTTTAAGCGCAGCCTGCTCAACCATCTCTTCACAGTATCTCTACATCTTTTTTATCTTTCTATCTAGTAATTGCATAAGATGTACAAAGTCTATAAAAGACTATCATGGGGCAGAAACCTTTTGGACATAAGCCTAAATGACATAACAAAATAGGAAGGGACACGAAGGGGAGAAGTAAAAGTCAGTGTGGTGTGAAGGGAAGGATTGGTGTGTAAAGGAGCATTCCCTGTTTGGGTGGGGAAAGGGGCAAGGGTACATAATGAGGGGGAGGCGGGAGGCATGACCCACCAAACAGAGGGGCTATTTGGCATTGTATAGTCCTCAAGGCAACAGTCTGTAAAGTCTATGAATTACTCAGGATCAGTCTATGAAAAACCAGCAACGTGAAGGGAAGGAAGCTGCTGTAAAATTGTCTAAAGTGTCCGAAGGGTATACCAGCAAGTCCGATAGAAGTCTCAGTCCAAAGTAGGCGACTGGGGGAGAAATGGCAGGGGATGAAATGCTGCATGAGGAAGGTCAGCCTCTGGAATTCTGCTTTTCTGTAGATTGTGAGCTGGAACCGCCAAAACGTGACAGGTCAAAGCAAAAGCAGGAAAGGCAGACAGGCAGTAAAAAGGTTCTGTCCTTGGAGTCTGCGAATCAGATTCTTCAGATCGCGTTGAGTGACATCTAGGGTTTCGGGGGGTGTGCCACGGTAGTCGTGCCATCTAGTGAGTGACGTCAGGGTGTGCAGGGGTTCAGATGGTTTTTCTCAGTCGGTAGAGCATGAGACTCTTAATCTCAGGGTCGTGGGTTCGTGCCCCACGTTGGGCGCCAGATGTTGTTGAGGTGGTCTGGTGTCGGGCTGCACCGCGGAGAAGAGAGCGGACGTCCAGAGCAAAGGGATACACAGATCTTTATTATAGGATGGGGGGGGAGGTTTGGTTCAGACCACGTGGAGCCAGCCAGCAATGGCCGACCACGGGGGGAGAGCAGGGAGCGAGACCTCAGAGAGGGAGAGCCGAGAGCCCAGAGAGAGAGAAGGGAGGGGTGAGGGGGCTTTTTATTGGGCGACAACCAGGGGTGACGTGTAGGGCCAGGATTGGTTGAAAGGGGGCACTCTAGGATTTAGCGGGGCATAGAAAAACCTGGGGGCGGAGACTGCATCAGAATAAGTCCTCAGCAACAACTAATTATATCAAGGTTGTTAGAAAGCTGAAAGCTGAAATAGCTGAGCTAAGAACACAACTAGATGAACAAGCTAAAACAGTATCAGAGCAGGGTAAGAAAACAGATGAACTCCAGAAAACAGCAGAGGGGGGAAGGAATAGAATCAATGAGGCTGAAGACAGAATTAGCAAGATCGAGGAGGAATTAGAGACAACTAAAAAAGAAGTAAGAGATCTCAAAAAGAGATTAAGAGATACTGAAAACAACAACAGAGACCTATGGGATGACTTCAAAAGAAACAATATATGCATTATTAGCTTACCAGAGGAAGAAAGAGAGGGAGGGGAAGAAAGCATTCTTCAGGACATAATAGCTGAGAACTTCTATAATCTAGACAACATAAAAGACATAACAGTTCAAGAAGCCCAGAGGGTCCCAAACAGAATTGACCCAGACTTAAAGACACCAGGACACATCATATTTAGAATGAAAAGGAATAAGGATAAAAAAAGGATCCTGAAGGCTGCAAGAGAAAAACAAAGAGTCACCTACAGAGGAAAACCCATAAGATTAGCAGCATATTTCTCTACACAAATACTACAGACCAGAAGAGAATGGCAAGATATCTATCGAGTGCTCAATGAGAAAGGCTTTCAACCAAGACTACTGTGTCCTGCTAGACTGTCATTCAGACTAGATGGAGGCATAAAAACCTTCTCAGACAAACAACAGTTGAAAGAATCAACTATTGCCAAGCCTGCCCTGAAAGAAGTTCTGAAAGCTCTCCTATAAACAGTCAGACCACCATAACTATGCCATATATCAGAATACTCTAAAAATCTACAAGAATGGCATTAAAATATCTTCAGTCTTTGATATCAATAAATGTCAATGGACTGAATTCACCTATTAAAAGGCACAGAGTAGGAAGATGGATCAGAGAACACAGCCCAACATTATGCTGTCGACAGGAAACCCACCTAACACAACAAGACAAACACAGACTCAAAGTCAAAGGATGGAAAACTATCATACAAGCCAATGGCCCACATAAAAGGGCAGGAACAGCTATTCTCATATCTGACATGATACACTTTAAAATAAATTAAATTTAAAAAGATAGGGATGGACACTACTTAATGCTCAAAGGATCAGGCAATCAAGAGGACTTAACAATTATTAACATCTATGCACCCAATAAGAAGCCATCTAATTACATCAAACATCTACTGAAAGACCTACAGCAATATATTAACAGCAACACAGTCATAGTAGGGAACTTCAACACCCCACTCTCTCAACTTGACAGATTATCCAGGCAGAAAAATCAATAAATAAATGAGGGAGCTAAATGAGGAGATAGATAAACTAGAACTACTGGGCATTTTCAGAGTCATTCAACCTAAGAAACTGGAATACACATTTTACTCAATTCCACATGGGTCATTCTCAAGGATAGGCCATATGTTAGGCCACAAAGACAGCATCAGCAAATTCAGGAGCATTGAAATCATCCCAAGAATCTCTCAGACCACAGTGGAATTAAGCTAACACTTAACAATCAACAACAAATTAGTAATAGTCCCAAAATGTGGAAGCTCAACAGTACACTACTTAACAACTACTGGGTCAAACAGAAAATCAAGGAAGAAATCAAAATGTTTCAAGAGTTCAATGACAATGAAGACACAATCTATCAGAATATTTGGGACACATCTAAGGCAGTACTGAGATGGAAGTTCGTAGCCAAACACACATTAGGAAACATGAAAAACCACAAATAAACAGCCTGATTGCACATCTTAAAGACCTAGAAGAAGAAGAACAAAGGAACCCTAAAGCAACCAGAAGGACAAAAATCACTAAAGTTAGGGCAGAAATCAATAACATTGAAAATAGGAAAACCATATAAAAGATCAACAAAAGTAAATGTTGGTTCTTCGAAAGAGTGAATAAAATTGACAAACCTTTAACCAGGCTCATAAAACAAAAAAGGGAGAAGACCCAAATAAATTGGATCATAAATGAAAGAGGAGATAGCACAACAGACACCACATCTTTGACAAAGGTGCCCAGACTATTAAATGGAGAAAGCAAGAGTCTCTTCAACAAATGATGTTGAAAAAATGGGTTGAAACATGCAGAAGAATGAAACTGAACCACTTTATTTCACCAAACACAAAAATAAATTCCAAGTGAATCAAGGACTTGGATATTAGGCCAGAAACTATCAGATACTTAGAGGAAAATATTGGCAGAACTCTTTTCCGCATAAATTTTAAAGACATCTTCAATGAAACGAATCCAGTTACAAATAAGACTAAGGCAAGCATAAATCTATGGGACTACATCAAATTAAAAAGCTTCTGCACAGCAAAAGAAACCACTGCCCAAGCCAAGAGACCCCTCACAGAATGGGAGAAGATCTTTACATGCCATACATCAGACAAGAGTTTAATAACCAAAATATATAAAGAGCTTGTCAAACTCAACAAGAAGAAAACAAATAACCTCATTCAAAAATGGGGGGAAGACATGGACAGAATATTCACCACAGAAGAGATCCAAAAGGCCAAGAAACACATGAAAAAATGCTCCAAGTCTTTGATTGTCAGAGAAATGCAAATCAAGACAACAATGAGATACCACTTCACTCCTGTGAGAATGTCATACATCAGAAAAGGTAACAGCAGCAAATGCTGGAGAGGTTGTGGGGTCAAAGGAACCCTCCTGCACTGCTGGTGGGAATGTAAATTGGTCCAACCTCTGTGGAGAACAGTCTGGAGAACTCTCAGAGGGCTAGAAATGGATCTACCCTATGATCCTGCAATTCCTCTCCTGGGGATATATCCTAAGGAACCCAACACACCCATCCAAAAATTTCTATATACACATATATACATATATACACATATGTTCTTAGCAGAACAATTTGTAATCGCCAAAACCTGGAAGCTACCCAGGTGTCCAACAACAGATGAGTGGCTGAGCAAGTTGTGGTCTATATATACAATGGAATACTACTCAGCTATCAAAAATGGTGACTTCACCTTTTTCAGCCCATCTTGGATGGACCTTGAAAAATTCATGTTAAGTGAAACAAGTTAGAAACAGAAGGATGAATATGGGATGATCTCATTCTCAGGCAGAAGTTGAAAAACAAGATCAGAAGAGCAAACACAAGTAGAACCTGAACTGGAATTGGCTTATTACACCAAAGTAAAAGACTCTGGGGTGGGTCAGGGGGAGAATACAGATCCAAAAATGATGACAGAGGACCTAGTGGGGGTTGTATTGTTACATGGAAAACCGGGAAATGTTATGCATGTACAAACTATTGTATTTACTGTCAAATATAAGAACTAATTATTTATTCTTCTGAGTAGAAAAATGAGAGCACTGCACTCCACTTACTCAGTTTTATTTCCTTTCTTGATAGGACATGTTGTCCTAACACCACTCCAGCTCATTATTGAGGAGTGGGAATGGGCTAAAAGGAACCAGGAAGAGTCCCATCATTTTTTTTAAATTTCTTAATTAATCTCATTTTTCTACTCAGAAGAATAAAATGTTATAGATGTGAGCGCCATCAATTACAAAAAAAATGTTTGATTCTGATGCTTCCACATACAAGTCAAATGCTTTTATAATTTCATTTAAAACTGGCACTGCACAAAATCAAATGAAGGGTAAAATTCATGCTAATACTTAAATGTTTGAATGTCTTTTATTTAGAATGATATTAAATATCAAATGAGAAACAGCAGGATTAGAGTCTGGGGGGGGGGGGAAGGAAGAAGTTTCAAATGTAAATACCTCCAGTAACATTTACTTTTCCTGCTTCTCCAGCAAGAGTCTTGGCCATTTCCTTTGACTGCAAATTATGTTGTCAGCTCTGGCTTATGCCAAGACTTTGTTGTTGTTGTTGTTGTTCTTCTTCTTCTTCTTCTCCTCCTCCTCCTCCTCCTCCATCTTCTTCTCTCCCCCCCCAAAAAAAAAAAAAAAAAAAAAACCTCTTCTGTTCCCCTTTTATCTCTATCTTCAGTCTCTGTCAAAATCCCAGAATGATTCTTCAAAACTATTCAAACACCTCATGTGGGGGGGGAACCTTCCCTGATCCTCCCAGATATGACGGCACTCATAGCGTTGGGCTCTGTGAAGTTATTTAGCCCTTTGGCATGCAGAGCTCCTGTCACTCAGCTGAGCTTTCTTTCTTTCTTCCTTTTTTCCTTTTATTTATTTTATTTTTGAGAGAGAGACACACAGAGAGAAAAAAACACCAGAGCACTCCTCAGCTCTGGCTTATGGTGGTACAGGGTATTGAACCTGGGACTTAGGAGCCTCAAGCATGAGAGTCTGTTTGCACAACCATTATGCTGTCTTCCCTGCCCCTCTTATTTTAAATGTGTTTTATTTTATTTTATTTTATTTATTTATTTATTTATTGGATAGAGACAGTCAGAACTTGAGAGAAGAGTGGGAGATAGAAAGGAAGACAGACAGAGAGACACCTGCAGCCCTCTTTCACCACTCGCAAAGCTTTCCCCTTGCAGGTGAGGACCAGGCGCTCAAACCTGGGTCCTTGCACATTATAACATGTGCTCAATTAGGTACACCAGCACCCAGCCCCTCGTTGAGCTTTCTTAAAGACAGAGGTGGTCAGGTCCTTTGTTTCTCAGCAATTTTTTACAATTCTGATTTTTTTAATTTTTTAATTTTATTTATTTATTCCCTTTTTTGTTGCCCTTTTTTTATAGTTGTAGTTATTGTTGTTGTTATTGATGTCATTGTTGGATAGACTAGAGAGAAATGGAGAGAGGAGGGGAAGACAGAGAGGGAGAGAGAAAGACAGACACCTGCAGACCTGCTTCACCGCCTGTGAAGCGACTCCCCTGCAGGTGGGGAGCCGGGGGCTCGAACCGGCTGGTCCTTACACCACTGGTCCTTGCACTTTGCACCACATGCGCTTAACCCGCTGAGCTACTGCCCACGTCCTTATTTTTTTATTTTTTAATAGAGACAGATGGAGAGAAACTGACAGAGGATGAGAAATAGAGAGGGATAGCAGCAGTGTTCACAGTTCATGAAGCTTCCCCTCCTGTAGGTGGGGACCAGGAGCTTGAACTCAGGTCGCTGTGCAGCACTTAGTGTGTTGTGTCCTACCGGGTGTGCCACTGCTTGCCCCTCGCAGTTTGTTTTTTTAATTTTTATTTATAAAATGGAAACACTGACAAAAACCATAGGATAAGAGGGGTACAACTGCACACAATTCCCACCACCAGAACTCCATATCCCACCTCCTCCCCTGATAGCTTTCCCATTCTCTATCCCTCTGGGAGCATGGACCCAAGGTCATTATGAGGTGCAGAAGGTGGAAGGTCTGGCTTCTGTAATTGCTTCCTCACTGAACATGGGCGTTGGCAGGCTGATCCATACTCCCAGCCTATCTCTCTCTTTCCCTAGTGGGGCAGGACTCTGAGGAGGTGGGGGTTCAGGACACAGTGGTAGGGTTGTCTGCCCAGGGAAGTCCTGCTGGTGTCATGTTAGCATCTGGAACCTGGTGGCTCATAAAAAGAGTTAACATATAAAGCCAAACAAATTGACAATGTTTCCTTTTTATAAATAAATAATTTTTTAAAAATTACTGACTAATCATGAACCTAAAGTCTGGAATAGTTCATATGAAGAGTTGGGAGCCTTCTTTTTGTAGATAGTTGGTAGGCCTATTTTAGTTATAGTCTAAAGAGCCCATGACTATACTAGTTCTTGTTGGTTTTTTTTTTGTTTGTTTGTTTTTTGTTTTTGTTTTTTTTTAGCTAGGTCTCAGTCAGTGTTTCAGTTGAGGCAGAAATGACATATGTTTGCAGAAAACAGTTTTTGCTGCCCAGAGATGTCTTTTTACACACACACACACACACACACACACACACACACACACACACACACTATGATAGAGACAGAAATAGAGAGAGGAGAGGAGAGAGAAAGAGAGCTCTACCTTTTGTGAAGCTCACCCCCTGCAGGTGAGGCCCAGCATCTTGAATCCAGGTTCTTCCACATGGTAAATGTGTATTTTACTACAGATATGCTTTACAAATGTTTTAGAAATATCTATTCATTCATTCACTCATCCATGAGAGCAATAATGAGAGAAAAAAGAAAACCAGAACATTATTCTGTTCTGAGGATGGAACCCAAATCCTCACACACGCAAGTCCTATGCTCCACCACTGTCACTTCCTCAGTCTGCCCACAGCCAGCTAAAACGGGCTAACAAGTATGTCTCCCAGGCTGGGAGTATGGATCAACCTGCCAACACCTTTGTTCCGTGGAGAAGCAATTACAGAAGTCAGACTTTCCACCTGCTGCACCCCATAGTGATCCTGGGTTCATACTCCCAGAGGGTTAAAGAATAGGAAAGCTATCAGGGGAGGGGATGGGATATGGAGATCTGGTGGTGGAAATTGTACTCCTCTTATCCTATGGTCTTATCGAAATTTCCATCTTATAAATAAATAAATAGTATATCTCCAATCCCCCTAGTCTCGATTACTAGCAGTCCTCTCTCTATCTCTCTCTCTCTCTCTCTCTCTCTCTCCATCCTCCCAGGAGGCTTCAGCAAGAGCCCACTTTGTCTCAGGACTAAGGGAATCCTTGGCCAGGTGACTCTTAGATACTCACTGCTTCATTCCTGCATGGTTATCTCAGCAGACACACACTCTAGGACTGGCCTTTACTGAGGGGAGATACAGAAGAGAAGGAAAAGGAAGGGAAGGGAAGGGAAGGGAAGGGAAGGGAAGGGAAGGGAAGGGAAGGGAAGGGAAGGAAAGGAAAGGAAAGGAAAGGAAAGGAAAGGAAAGGAAAGGAAAGGAAAGGAAAGGAAAGGAAAGGAAAGGAAAGGAAAGGAAAGGAAAGGGAAGAGAAAGGAAGGGAAGGGAAGGGAAGGGAAGGGAAGGGAAGGGAAGGGAAGGGAAGGGAAGGGAAGGGAAGGGAAGGGAAGGGAAGGGAAGGGAAGGGAAGGAAAGGAAAGGAAAGGAAAGGAAAGGAAAGGAAAGGAAAGGAAAGGAAAGGAAAGGAAAGGAAAGGAAAGGGAAGGAAAAAGAAGCAAGGATGGGATGGAGGAAGGGAAAAAGAAGGAAGGAAGGAAGGAAGGAAGGAGGAAGCTGGTGTAATAAAGGAAGGAAGGAAGAAGGAAGCTGATGTAAAAAAAAGTGGGGGTAGGGGGCAAAGACCTTAAAAAATACCCAGCAAAAGGATAGCAGACACAGAAGCATTTGCAGAAATGCCCCACCTGTGGCTTTGGAGAGAAGATATTCAGACAGCAAGCTGGTCCATTAACATTGAGTGTGATAAACACTTTGCCCAGAGAGCCCTTTGCACATCTAGGGGCTGTCTGGTAAGAAATTCTGAGCAGGCAGGGAGTGTCCTCCACTCCACCCCATTCTCTGTGTATGTGCTCTCCCCCACACACCAATAATCCTCTACTTTTCCATGTCAAGCTTTATAATCTGATTAACAACAGATTTCACTCTATCCCTTTGGGGGAGAAGTGGACCAGTGAAGTTGGTATTTAGGGAACAAAGGGATGGTATTAACTTAGAGAAGGAACAAACATCCTTAAGGAAAAACAGAGAAGGCTCTGAGGATACAAAATGTAAAAATAAGCTAGATGAGAAGAAAAACAAAGTAATTAATATATTACACACCAGCTTTGCTTACTTGCAAACTCTCTAATGAACTACTTTAGGAAATATAAAAGGAAACACACTCCATAAAATTAGAAATGAAACAAGGTGCCTAAGGAATATAAGCTATTTTTACAACTAGTATATCAATGAATATAGCTACCTCGATGAAATGATGTTTCTAAAAGAATGTATCAACAGAGAGTAGAAACTCTGAAAGAATTACTAAGTGTGGGTATAATTGAGGATGTCAAAGAACCTTTCCCAAAAGGAACTTAGACAAGGGTTCATGGCTGAATACTTCCAGACTTCCTTTCCAGACATTTAAACAATTGGTCATTTCTATGTTACATAAAACCTTCCAGTGTCTAGAAACATGAGGAGCAGCCTCATTTTCTACACCCTCTTTCCAAGCCTGATAAAGGTAGTGAGAATTTGTAAGCGAAAAAAAAAAATTAAAGATGAAGGACAAAGATAAGTGAAGAGTAACCTCTGGATTTAGCCGAAACAGCAAAATGGCATGTTCTGACACACTGGGACATATATTTATCACGATCAGTGTTTTTATTGATTTGCCATTCCATTAGCTTACATCTTTTGAGATGGTTTTGTTTTTTTAAAGATTTGTTTTATTATCTTAATCCTTTGAGAGAGAGTTTCGCATGACAGAGAGAGAAGCCAGAGCAGAACCCAAGCACTTGTGGCTCAAGAGATGAAACTGAGAACCTCAGGCTTGAGGCTCTGAGAAACTCAGCTCATTCCCCAGGCACTCTCTTTAGGTTCTTTCAGGAAAATGTTGAAGCCTGAATTCAATGTGGGGGCTTGGTTTCTTCTAGAATAATATGACTATTCTATCAGTCAAGCGTGAAACTACCATACTCTAGCTCATAGATGGCCTTTATTAGTTAAAATACAAAGCTTATTTTTACGTGTAATTTCGATCATACTGTGAGATACATATAATTTTATTGCACACCTAATAGCCTACAGTGTGTCATAAACATAACTTTTATATGCACTGGGAAACCAAGGCAAAATTATGTGTCTGGCTTTGTTATGATACTCACTTTCTGGCCAAGGTCTGGGACTGAACCCACAGTCTCAATGAGATAGTCTGCAGTTAGCATGGAGAAATTACATAGCAAGAGTCATGGCTCTGGGAAACTGCTAAAAGAGGGGAGAGTCATCATTAAACTATGCCAGTCTCTTGCCCTTATTCAGCTTTTGTAGTCCTTACTTTGATAAAGTTAGCTTTGGAGTGACTGAGGGAAGTATAATAGGAAGTAGGTGAGGAGGGTGTCTAGGTCTAAGTAGAAACTATTTCATTAGGTACTTTGTGGTGTCTTTTTAGGTCTTTCTACTTGATTCATTTAAACTACTGTGCACTTTTGCTTTCAGGTATATATTTTGCCCTAATTTATGGATACATGTGTACATCTGCCCTATCTCATGGGAACTGGTCTATATCTAGGTTTTGAGGCTTTATTTGGAAGTGGAGCACCTGAAATGGAATTAAGGAGTCCTATGAGAAAGGAAAGGTCTCACTCGAATAATGAGGCTGAAGGGTTGACATTCCATGCCTGAAGTCTCTGGACGCATTCCGAAGTGAAGCTTGCTGAGGTGGTACTCATTGCATTGACTAGGATGGGATGGGCAGATGCAATATTATTTGTTATGAATTGAGAGAAGCATGCAGGAAAAGTGAGCCCCACCCTAGAGGTTCCAGGACTGGGGGAAATTTGGGTTTTATAGAGGAAGCCAGAGGTTTCCTGTTTTCTTAGGGTTTAAGAAGGCAATAGATAGTTATTGCTATAATCACATTACTTAGCAACTGGGT
Organism: Erinaceus europaeus; assembly: GCF_950295315.1. Taxonomy (NCBI): domain Eukaryota; kingdom Metazoa; phylum Chordata; class Mammalia; order Eulipotyphla; family Erinaceidae; genus Erinaceus; species Erinaceus europaeus. Next base: position 10,671,431 of record NC_080177.1, read on the forward strand.
TGACTTTGAAAATCCCATTGTTGGGGTTTGGGCAGTAACGCAGCAGTTTAAGTGAACATGGTACAAAGCGCAAGGACCAGAGTAAGGATTCCAGTTCGAACCCCCGGTCCCCACCTGCAGGGGGATAGCTTCACAAGCGGTGAAGCAAGTCTGCAGGTGTCTTTCTTTCTCTCCTTCTCTCTGTCTTACCCTCTTCTTTCAATTTCTCTCTGTCCTAGCCAACAACAACATCAGTGGTAATAATAACAGCAATGATAATCAACAAGGGCAACAAAAACAGGGGAAAAATAGTCTCCAGGAGCAGTGGATTCAGAGCCCCAGTGATAGCTCTGTAGGCACAAAAAAAAAGAAAAGAAAAGAAAAGAAAGAAAGAAAGGAAGGAAGGAAGCAAGGAAGCAAGGAAGGAAGGGAAAATCCCATTGTTAGGATTTTCTATGTCATACATGACCTCACCATAATTTGTCCTTTGATGTCATATATATATATATATATATATATATATATATATATATATATATATATATATATACCTGTGTTTTATAAAGTCATGCCACGGGTTGCTTCTGCTCTCCTGATCTAAGCTTTTAAGAGAGTCAACAGCCTATGGTCTGTGCATGAAAAGTTTGAAACATTCAATCAATTTCTCCCCTCTCATACTAATTAAATAGTGATTTATATGACTACAAGTTAATAGGCGTGTACATAGACACCATCCCCACCACCAAAAGACTGTGTCCCATCCCATCTCCTTCCCCCACCCCCTGCCCAGTGAAACCAAACATCCACCCTCACCCTCCACCCAGAGATTTTTACTTTGGTGCCCGACTCTAAACTCAGTCAGATCCTGCTTTGAGTTTCCCTTTCTGTTCTTCTTTCTCAACTTCTGTTTATGATTGGGATCATCCCATACTTGTCTTTGTCTTTCTGACTTAGCTCACTTAACATAATTCCATCCAAGATGGGTCAGAGAAGGTGGGTTCATTGTTCTTCATAGCTGTGTAGTATTCCCCTGTGTATATAGACCACAGCTTTCTCAGCCATTCTTCTGTTGTTGGG
>NC_080177.1:10677486-10697486 GCF_950295315.1 Erinaceus europaeus
TAGTCACAAGTGTGTGGACTTAGTGCTTTGGAGACAATCCAAATGCTATGAACCTGGAGACATCTGGCTCCTTTCTGTCCCACAACTAATATAGCAATGAACATGTAATTCACGTCCTTTATAAAATAACTTCAGCTATTTTTAAGAAGTGCACCTGACATAGGCAGAGGATAGAAAAATCATAGATAGTGATAGGTAGATAGTCGGTTGTCAGAAAAGTCAGGATGTATTTTTGATGTTTTCCTGTGGAAAAAAAATGCAAAATAGATCATAGAAGCTAGATGTAAATTTTATGTCTTTATACATGTGTATGTGTGTAGATAGACACATGCATTTCATTTTCTAAGTAAATCCCACATACTTACATTCACATTGACAAGTAAAATCTTAACATGGAGTCATCAAAACCACTCTCTCAGCCCCACACATGCCTGCCTGTCTTACACCCCAAACACCTTGTTAGACTAGTGGAGCCCACCCCCACCCACCCACCCACCTTACCCACTGTTGTTGATCTCCCAGCTCTCTGGGTGGCATTTTCTGGGGCGGGAGGGTAGGATGATGGAAGAAGCCCCTTGAATGAAGACTTGAGATAAACAACAACAAAGAGGCTAGAGTCTCTATCCAAACATCCTACCCTTTGGGGCCATTTGGTGGCCGCCATATGCGACATCCATTTCCAGCAGCTGGAGAGGTCTTGCCAGCAAGGGGTGGGGGGTGGGGGTCCTAGATGCCATTTTTAGCATATTCACAAGTTAAGTTGAATCCTCATGTGAAGGCGGCTAGGGATGAGTGTGGAGAGAACATGCAGTCTTTTCTGATGGACTGAGTTCAGTTTCTCCTATAGACCTAGGTCTGTGCAAGGTAGCAGAGACCAAAATCAAGGATCCTTCTGGGGCAGGTATTCCAGAGAAGTTTCTCGTACTGCCAAGAGTGATTATTTTGAGTATAAGTGAGTCTGCTGGACACTCTATTTACTTTAAAAGTCATTTTCACTGAGAAAAAAAACACATCTCAAACTCTCAGTGCAGGGGATTCCTTTTTATGCCAAGAAATCAATCTCTTAGAATTCAATGCATAAGTCCTCCCAATCTGGGTGTGATGCTCCAAGAGTTTCCTAGTACATGATGGATTTAAAAATGACCTGACTGGTTTTGGAGAAGAAAAATAAAAAGCTCCAACATAAGTCAGTATGAGACAGGACAAGGAGAAAAGTAGTACTTTGTAAGGGACAAAGGAGGCAGGATTTTTGAGTCAGTCCTTCAAACTCCACGTTCAGTCTCCAGAACACTGGCAATAAGCACCCAATTCGGATAAAATAGTCAGAGACATTTAACAGACCTGAAGTGAACTGAGTGACTGGTTTTCTGAGGCTGGTGGGTTCTTTCTGGGTCTGGGTCTCACCTCATCCTCTGGGCATGTCCCTGGGATGAGGACAAGTTGGGAAGAAAGACTGGCCCCAGCTCACACGTTCCAGTCCAAACCATTTGTTTTGTTAACCTCATGTGAACATTACAAATGCGTGACAGAGCAGAGGCCACAGCCTTGTCTAGATTAGCCATTCCTTGAGTCAACACGGCCTCTTTACCTTGACCTTCAAAGGAAACACTTCAAAGGAGAAGCCAAGGTCCTCTTCAGATGGTGGGAATTCTGAGGTGGCTCTCTCTTTGAACTCAGAGGGCCTGGGTGTCATGCCAATGGATTGGGCTCTGCTGCATGTGGGCATCTGCGTTGGTGGGTGGGTGGGTGGCGTCTCTCTCCAGATCCATTTGTGCTGTTGGTGTCCTTCTCACAAATTATTTTTTAAATAGAAAGGCCTGTGGGCAACGCTAGAGGGGAAAAGATTCCCACAGATGGGTTGAAGCACATGAACCATGTGTTTATCCAAAGAGGAATCACATGTCCTCGGAGGACCATGTTTTAAACAACGAGCAGCCAGTGAAAGCATCTCAGCCCTGTTATTTTAAAAAGAGAACATTCGTTGGAGGGCATAAACAACTCCATTTTCCCATCTTTACATCAGCGGGCTCCAGCCCAGCCAACACCCGCCCAAGTGTGATCACACCCTGCTCCTCTCAGTCACAGGAACGCCTGTGGTTTCATGGCCTATGTCTACCAGCAAGTGTTTTTCAGAGTCCTAATGAGTATGGTATAAACAGTGCTGTGCTGATTGTTCTTAGTAAGCTGTGAGCAGAACATGAGGAATCTGGTCCAACTAGAGCCTATCGAGTGATGGGAGGCCCCTCCCATGGAAAGCACAACCTTGTGAAAAAGAAGCAATTTCTATTTGGATGTCTCTCTATACTGAGTTAAAATGGTGGGGAGGGGGGAGTGGTTGCGACAAGCTTGAATTCCTCATGGTTTTTCCAGCTGATGAAAAGACCCAGACCCTGGCAGCTGAGGTACAGTAAAAGGAACTTGCCAACACTGAGGAGGGCGTTTTCTCCGGTTTGCGTGGTGAAGTCTGTGTGAGCATTTAATTTTTTATTATTCAATCTCTTTTACAATGTTTGTTAATATACCCTTTCTTGCTTATTCTTCCAATTAAAGTTTAAACTTGTTAAAACAAACTCTAGGGCCCTATTGGTATGGACAGTGAGCCTGTAAATCCCTGGAGGATGAAGGGAAGCTTCCTGGCACACATCCCTGGTTTTCAGGATTCATTGGGGTTGGGGGGCTGGGAGGCAGCGGTGGCGCACCCAGTTAAGCATGCATAGTACTAAGTGCAAGCACCCGCACAAGGGTCAGGGTTTGAGCACCCCTGACTCCCCACCTGCAGGGGGGATGCTTCACAAGCCGTGAAATAGGTCTGCAGGTGTCTATCTCTTTCTCTGTCTCCTCCTTCCCTCTCAATTTCTCTCTGTCCTATCCAATAAAATAGATAAAATTGGCCTCCCGGAGCAATGGATCCATATTGCCACCACTGAGCCCCAGCTATAACCCTGGAGGCCAAATAAATAAATAAATAAATCATTCAGGGAGGGCTCTGGAGTGTCCTCCTCCTTCCTTCCTGTTATACCCCCACCTCACTAGGAGTGTTGGGAGGTGACAACGTGGAGGGAATGAAGCTTCCCCACATGCCTGGGATAAATAGAAAAGAGAGTGAATCTTATAGGAAGGTAACTTGACAAGAGACAGAAATGGGACAGGGGGTGGTACATACAGTTGAGTGTCCACATTACCATGTTCAAGACTCTGGTCCCTTAGGGGCCGGGTGGTGGCGCACCTGGTTGAGCGCACATATTACAGTGCTCAAGGACCCAGGTTTGAGCCCCTAGTCCCCACCTATGGGGGAAAGCTTTGCAAGTGGTGAAGCAGGGCTGCGAGTATCTATCTCTCTGTCTCTCTCCCTATCACCTTCTTCCCCCTCGATTTCTGGCTGTCTCTACCCAAATAAATAAATAAATATAATAAAAACATTTTTTTAAAAGACCCTGGTCCCCACCTGCAAGAGGGAAGTTTCACAAGTAGTGAAGCAGACCTGCAGGTGTCTCTGTCTCTCACTCTTCCACTCTTTCTGCCCTTTCCTTCTCAATTTCTCTCAGTCTCTATCCAATAAAATAACTAAAATATTTTTTTAAAAATGAACTACTTTCTAGAATTTCACTGAAGTGAACCATCGTGTCTGTAAAGGATGGCTAAGGGTAGCATGTTTATTCTCTCCATTATTATTACTTAGAAAATCTAACTGCACCCATCAGCAGAAGTCACACAATGGGACATCCTTGTGACAGTCACAAAAATTCATGTGTGACCATATTTTATGACAAAGGATCCTATTCATGGTATTTGTAAACTAAAGAAGGGCAACAAAGTTCCAAAATAGTGTAACTGTATGATTCTTATTCCATAAGAAAAAAAAAACATCTAAGGACTGGGTGGTGGTGGTGCACCTGGTTGAGAGCACACAAGGACTCAGGTTCAAGCCCCTGGTCCTTCCCACACACACCCACCTGCAGGAGGAAAACTTCACAGATGGTGAAGCGATGTTGCAGGTGTCTCACTCTCTGCCTCTGTGTCCCCCTCCCCATGCAATTTCCCTCTGTCCTATCAAAATAATAAAATGAAATGAAATTTTAAAATGTTTTAAAAAGAGAAAAGGAATACACATCTCTGTGCATAAAAATGTCAAGGCATTGTGTAAGAATAAAGGTCTAAGGAGAGGGTTTACTCTTTGCAATTTTGATCTACTAAGATTCTTCCTCAATTTTTTTAAACAAAGAGTAAATATTATTTCTCTAGCAAAGAGGAAACTTGTGGCCAGGATTATAGCTTGGGGGTTGGACACATGTGTTGATGTGTGAGACCAGGGCTCCCACTCTGGCATCAAAACAGAAATAAAGAGAGAGAGGTAAAACTGTTAGATATCATGTAAAAGATTCCTAGGTGAACTGTATTGTAGTTGCCAATAGAAAGTGGGGGTGGTCTGGGAGGTGGTGCAGTGGATAAGGCACTGGACTCTCAAGCATGAGGTCCTGAGTGATACCTGGGTCTTTCTCTTCTCTTCCTATCTTTCAAATAAATAAATAAATAATATTTAAAAAAGAAAGAAAGTGGGGAGCTCATACTTTGAGCCTGTTTTTTAACAGAAATGTATATGTATACTCTTCCCTTTTGGCTCCAAGTCTTTGACTAAGTGCCTTTTCAGCCCATCAAGATACTCCTCGATACTCTTCCCCCCTCCTTTTAAAAAAACTTTATTTATTTATTTATTATTAGATAGAGACAGAAAGTGAACAACCACCTGGTCCCCCCAACCCCCGCCGTTTCCCTGGTTATACATACTCTACTATGTCACGTTTCCTTATAATGACTGTCTGATCCTAGTGGATAGACGTATGGCCATAGACAAGCTGTTTTTTCCCATATCTGAGCATTTCAGTTTCATTTATAAAGTGACCCTCACTGCACGAATCAGTATCAAGAAAACACTCAGGGAAGTGGCTGGCACATAGAAAGTTCTCTGTAAGAGTAAGCTTGTAGGGCCAGGTGGTGGCACACCCCGTTGAACGCACATGTTACTATCAGCAAGGACCTAACTTCGACCCAGTGGTCCCCACTTATAGAGGGGGAAGCTTCACAAGTGGTGAAGCAGGGCTACAGATGTCTCTCTTTCTTTCTCTCTTTCTCTCTCTCTCTCTCTCTCTCTCTCCCTCCTCCTTTCTCAATTTCTATCTGTCCTATCAAGTAAAAAGAAAAGAAATAGACCTTTAAAAAGTGTTAGCTTGGGGCGGCGGGGGGGGGGGGGGGACAGTGGTGCACCTGGTCAAATGAACACATTACAGTGTGCAAGGACCTGAGTTCAAGCTCCTGGTCCCCACCTGCAGGGGGAAAGCTTCACAAATGGTGAAGTAGGGATGCAGGTATCTCTTTCTTTTTCTCTATTTCCCCCCTCCTCTCAATTTCTCTCTATTTCTATCAAATAAATAATTTTTTTAAATTGATTTTTAAAATCTTGTATTATTATTGCCATTAATTTAGCTGAAAACTCCTAAGCTCTATATTGCCAAGTTGGTCTGTAGTCTTTCTTTCTTCCTTTAATTAAATTATAACTTGATCAGTCTTGGGTGCTAAGGTTCTTTTTGTTTTATGTAGTAACTACATAACTGCCTCTCTTTTGCAAAGTTCTGGAACATTTCACAACACTCACAGTTCCTTTAAGAAAGAAAAGCACAACCAGTCAGTTCTACCAAATGGCTAGCTTGCCATGTCCTAGAAAATAATACAAGTTCATCACAACAGCATTCCCAGGTGCATTACAATCTGGGCCCATAAGCACACCAGTTCTGTCATTCCTATTTCATACCAGACATCTATGAGGTATCTGTGTCCAGCGAGGAAAAGAACTTACCAAACAGCCTATGAAACATGACCCAATCTTGCCTTACAGTTCAGTTGTATTTCACCTTCACCAGCCATGAGTGTGCACGTATGTACTCTAAAAATTAACTGTTAATTTCTAGAAAGGGCTAGTGATTAAGGCAATTTAAAATACTTTGCTCCTCTGTTGCTCTCCAATTTTTTTAAAGACTATTTTTCTTGGATTGAGAAAAAGAGAAATTGAGAGGGAAGGAGAATGAATCTGGAGAGGGGGAGAGACACCTACAGCCTTGCTTCACCACTCATGAAGCTGGGGACTGGGGACTTGAACACTGTGATGTGCGCTCTCAGCCCCTTTACTCCCTTGTTTTATTTTGTTTTTAACACTGGGAATATATTATTCACATAATCAAAAGCCAAGAAGTTATGGTGCTCACCTCAATGCACTATTCTTCACTGTGAAGTTGAATAGGCCCTGCCCTCAGGAAGTCTATGATCCTGTTCTAGATGAAGTAAAAACAGACTAGGACATGACTGGAGAAGCCAAGGACTGGAGGTGTGGTAACTAGCTTTCTCAGTCTGCAGGGCTCTGAGCATTCCCCTGAGAGGCAAGATTTTTCCACATTAAAGCATAAATAGGTGGCCTGGGAGGTGGTGCCGCAGCTAAAGCGTTTGACTTGTAAGCATGAGGTCCCAAGTTTGATCCCTAGCATCATATATGTCAAAGTCATTCTCTCTCTCTTTCTCTCCCTCTCTCTCTCTCTCATTCACTCTTTCATAAGCAAATAAATAAGTCTTGAAAAAATAATCTCCTTGGGAAGGCTCATCGTTTACCATGCATAGGACCCAAGTTTGAGCCCCCAGTATACCACAAGGAAAGGCCTCCATGCTGTAGGCTCTTTCTCTCTGTCTCTCTGAGATTTAAAAAAAAAAAAAAAAGTCTTTTAGTTTGTATATATAATAAAGTAAATGAATGGAGTGCAGAATTCTGAAAAAGACAAGCCCTTTCTCTTCCTCAGTAATAAATAAAGATATTTAAAAAGATTCCTGCATGGGTGGGGCTAGATAACATAATTGTTATGCAAAGAGATTCTCTTGCCTGAAGTTCCAAAGTCTCAGGTTCAATCCCTAGCACCACTATATGCCAGAGCTGATCAGTGCTCTGGTAAACATTAATTAATTAGTTAATTAATTAATTAGATTCCTGAAAAGTTATAGGAAATCCAAATATCCCCTGAAACTTTATTTGCTGATGAAAAGTTTGTTCTTAGGGCTAGAAAGATAGCATAATGGTTAGGCAAAGTCACTTTTATGCCTGAGGTTTCAAAGTCCCAGGTTTAGTTGTTAAACACTACCATAACCAAGAGCTGAGCTCCAGTTAAAAAAAAAAAAAAAAAAAAGGGTTCTTTTTCTTAATTTTTATTTATTCTGTTTTTTAAATGATTTTATTTATTTATTCATGAGAAAGGTAGAAGGAGAGAGAGAGAAAGAACCAGATGTCACTCAGGTACATGTGCTGCCTGGGATTGAACTCAGGACCTCATGCTTGAGAGTCCAGTGCTTTATCCACTGCGTCATCTCCCGGACCACCTTTTTCTTAATTTTTAAAAAGGATGAACTTATTTGTTTATTATTATGAAAGAGAGCAGAGCATCACTGAGCTCTGACATGTACAGTGGCAAACCAGAACCAAGGACTTCATGGGTGCAAGCCCTGTGCTCCACTGCAAAGCCATTTATCTCCTCAACCCAAATACTTTTTTTTTCCTACCAGAGTACTGTTCAGCTCTGGCTTATGGTGGTGTGGGGGACTGAACCTGGGACTTTGGAGCCTCGGGTCTGTCGAGTCTGTTTACATAACCATTAAGCTATCTACCTTCCGCCCCTTATTATGCTAATTGATAGAGCTCAAAAGATGCCCCTGCCCACTGCTTGAGGAAGGGCAATCTGGTTTCACGGGTGGGTTTCCTCTGTCATTCATCCAAGGAAACTTTCCATTCCTGACTTGGAGCCAAGGACCATGTGGCATTCCAGCTTCTGTCTGATGCACACTTGCAACAAAGGAGTTGCAGATTGAGCCAGGTCTCCCTGGAGGTAGACTGAGGCCACTGACCTGCTGTGCTGTGTGCCCTACTGGGGATAAAACCTGCCATCCTATGGAGTTACACCTGGGGTCAGGAGTGCCCCCAAAGCAGCTCTCAAGATGTAATCCAACAGAAAAGAGCTGGGCAGACACTTCTCGAGAAAAGACATACAGGCCCACAGATACATGGGGGGGGGAATGTTCAACACTGGGGCAATGCAAGATTAAACCACAAGAAGGTAAGAATGAAATGCATCAAGAAGACTGAGAATGGGAGTCGGGCAGTAGCGCAGCCGGTTAAGCGCACGTGGGCAAAGCGCAAGGACTGGTGTAAGGATCCCGGTTCGAGTCCCCGGCTCCCCACATGCAGGGGAAGTAGCTTCACAGGCAGTGAAGCAGGTCTGCAGGTGTCTGTCTTTCTCTCCCTCTCTCTGTCTTCCCCTCCTCTCTCTATTTCTCTCTGTCCTATCCAACAACTAAAACAACAAGGGTAACAAAAGGGAAAATAAATAATAACAATAATAATAAAAAGAAGACTGAGAACAAGGCGCCAAGCACACTGCTGGTGGCAATGCAAATGGGTTCAGGGTCTTTGCCCTTAAACAGACAAAAATGAAAATGTCTTGAGATTCCGTGTGGCTGGGCAGTGGCATCCCTGGTTACCATGGACAGAGGCCCAGCTTTCAACCTCCGCTCCTCACCTGCAGGGGGTTGCTTCTCAAGGGATGAAGAAGTTCTACAGGTGTTTCTTTCTCCCTATCTCCTTTACACCTCTCAATTTATTATATATATACTTATTATATAATATATATTTGCTTATTTTCCCTTTTGTTGCCCTTGTTTTATTGTTGTAGTTATTACTGATGCCATCATTGTTAGATAGGACAGAGAGAAATGGAGAAAGGAGAGAAAGACAGAGAGGGGGACAGAAAGACAGACACCTGTAGACCTGCTTCACCACCTGTGAAGCGACCCCCCCTGCAGGTGGGGTGCTGGGGGCTTGAATCGGGATCCTTATGCCGGTCCCTGCACTTTGCACCACGTGCACTTAACCTGCTGCGCTACAGCCCGACTCCCACCTCTCAATTTCTATCCATCCTATCAAAGAAAAATCAAGAGGGGTGGGGAGGAAGGAAGGAAGAGAGAGAGAGAGAGAATAAAGAAAAGTGGCTGCTGGGAATGGTGCATTCCACATGCAGACGCCAAGTCCCAGCAATAACCCTGGTGGCAATAATTTTTTTAATTAAAAAATAATAGGGGGCTGGGTGGTGACACACCTGGTTAAGGACACAAGTTACAATGCACAAGGACCCAGGTTCAAGCCCCCAGTCCCCATCTGCAAGGGAGAAGCTTCACGAGTGAAGAAGCAGGTCTGCAAGTGCATTTCTGTTTCTCTCCCTCTCAGTTTCTGGTTGTCTCTATCCAATAAGTAAATGAATATAATAAAAAATAAAATAAAATAATGGAGAGGGAAAGTGAGGGAGACAGGTAAAGGAGTATTTTTGTCTGTGAGTATGGAAAACCATATACATATTTATGGGGGGGAAACTATATTTTTCCAAAATTTTATAATATTTGAAACCAATGTTAAATGTGGGGAAGAAAAAATAAAGGAAAATAAAGAGGAAAGAAAAGAGACAAGCTTCGCCTAGCTGCCCCCAACTCCAACCTCGATTCTCTTCTGCACTTCCCACATTAGAAGCAAAGCAGGATAAGTGAATACTTGACTCTTCATGTTGACAGGAGCTCAAGCACAGTAATAAAGTGCATTCATTGAGCACCAAGCAAGTGCCAAGTGTCCTATCAATCACCCACTTTAATTTTTGTTTTCATTTTGTAAGTTTATTTCCAGATCTGGCCATTGTCTTTTACCCCTTTACTTATTTCACTGAACATAATCACTACCATTTTGCCCTGAATGAAACAGCATTGTCTTTTCAGATTGCCGAGAAGTTAGTATTCACTGACTGTGTTTCCCATATTTCTTTGTCCAGCTGTCTATTAGTGTACAGATTTTTGAAGCTGACTTCACTGTGCACGCCACCTTCGAGAGTCACCGACATCGCTGCATTTATCAATAGTGCGTTCCTTTTCCTTGCTGAGTTATATTCCATTCTATGCCACATCAGTGTTTCTACTCACTTTTGCAGATGAAGAAATGGGAGTCTCAGGCAAAATGACTTTCTGCAAGAAGCAGGAGCAGCAGGCAAAGGAAAGCCCATGGAGGAAAATGGGCAGGGAGGAAGGGACTCTCTCAAGAAGCATGACCTGGCCACTGGCTGAGGCGAGAGGGTGGAGCAAGGCGCCCACACCAGCTCTCCTAGATCTCAGCCATGTCCAGTCCAACCATCTCGCCTGGTTGGAAATCTGGTCTGTCACACTTCAGTTTTTGTCAAAGTGCTTCCATGAACATTCTGGTACTTCCTGAGGCAACGACTTCACACTTCATTTGGACAAGCTAAAGAGAGATCCCGCTGTTGCCTGGCTGAATCTGAAGGGACATTTCTTTGGTGATGTTCCCTTGCTCGAGGCTCCGGGGCATCATTCTGCAAACAGACTCTGGTTTCAGAAGCTAATCAGACCCAGACAAATCTAAGAAATCATTTAGGGTCATCCAACAATGATTTAAAGATGCACACTTAATTTTCGTCAGAACCATCACTATATAGAGAATGCATGTTCATTGAGAATATTTTGGAAAATGCAGAAACATATGGAGAAAGGTCGCAGCCAGAAAACAGCTCCCAGACCCTGTATATTTCCTTCCTCTGTGTGTCGATGAACACACATTTTGAAACTCACTTTTTTTTTTTTAACCAGAATACTACTCATCTCTGGCTTATGGTGGCATGGGAGACTGAACTTGGAACTTTGGAACCAAAGTTTTGTTTGTTTTTTTTTAATTTAATAGATAGAGACAGAGGGAAGTTGAGTAGGAAAGAGAAGATAGAGAGGGAGAGAGATAGAGAGACATCTGCTGCCCTGCTTCAGCACTCATGAAGCTTTCCTCCTGCAGGTGGGGACCAGGAGCTTGAACCCAGGTCTTTGCTCACTGTAACATGTGCACTTAGCCAGGTGTGCCACCACCTGACCTCCCCACAAAAGACTTTTTACATAACCATTTTGCTATCCCCTCAGTCTTAAAGCTTTCTTTTTTTTTCCTCATACAATATACCATGAAGAAGAAAAAAAATTTTTAAAAATTGAAGTAAATTGTTGTTCTTGCATGTTTTACATAAATCATTTGAGTTATTTGACTAAATCGCTAGAAAACATTCTAAGGTTATTCTATCTTCATCAGTGGTGAAATTGGGTCTCAGAGGAAACCTGCAAGGTTAGGCTATTTCTAAGATATCCTTAATTGTTTTATTCAAGTGATACTTATTAGCCATTTAGTTTCCCTTTCATCTCCTGTATTGTTCAGTTGAGGAATTTGATACATTTCTCACCGATGCTAGAAACTTTTACATTTTAAGGCTATTGTCCTTTTGATTTTTATATAGAAAATGTCCACCACCACCCCTTTTTAAAAATTTTTCTAATTTCAGCATATGGAAGTTTTTACATTTTAGACATTCGACCTATCAACATTTGTGTGTGTGTGAGTGTGTGTGTGTGTGTGTGTGTGTGTGTGTGTGTGTGTGTGTACACTTACATAGGCCTTTCCCACCAGAGTCTCAAGTAAACTCCAATTTCTCTAGTTTCTCTTGGGTTTCATTTTTATGTGTACTTAAATGCAGTGCATCTGGAATTTATTTTATTGTGTAGTGTGAGGATAAAGATGTAACCAATAATTGTCCCAGCACTGTTAATTGATGGTAATTTCCTGACTGATTTGAAACACCGTGCTTCTCCCATGATAAATTCTGACATATGTGGAGGTCTGTTTCTTGGCTTTCCCATGTGGTGCCATGGCAGACACTACAGACGGCTTGCCAGACCCCCACCTCCTCTGTGCACACAGCCTTACTACATTTCCCAGGTTCCCTTGCACTTAGTTATATGACACGTGGCGTAGAGCTATCCTTGGAATTTCTGTGTTGAAATTGATAGGGAATTTCCAAAAATATTAGCCTTATAATATGATTGTGGTGTGTTTGTTAGGAGGCCCCAACTCAGAAAAGAAAACTGAAAATATAATTAAGGGTTAAGAATATGTACAAGGGCTGAGAATGTGCAGACAGTGATTGTATACAAAGAGATGGTCAGGGAGTCGGGCAGTAGCACAGCAGGTTAAGTTGATGTGGTGCAAAGCGCAGGGACCAGCATAAGGATCCCAGTTCAAGCCCTGGCTCCCCACCTGTAGGGGAGTCGCTTCACAGGCAGTGAAGCAGGTCTTCAGGTGTCTATCTTTCTCTCCCCCTGTCTTCCTCTCCTTTCTCCATTTCCCTCTGTCCTATCCAACAACAATGACACCAATCATAACAACAACAATAAAACAACAAGAGCAACAAAAGGGAATAAATAATAAATAAGTATTTTTTAAAAAGAAAGAAAAAAAAAAGAGATGGTCAAGTAAGTGGAAATAAAGAGTTGAGACAGAGGCGGTCAGGCTGAACTTTATAAGCAGAGAGCCAAGAAAGTAAGATGTTTAATCGAGAAAAGAGAATGTGTCAAACTCTATCTACAGTAACCCAGGTTAACTGCCCAGATACAGCTGATAACAAGTGACCATAACAGTCACTAAGGCAACCAGACCCTGAGCAATGGGTACAAGTCCTACCTCCTTAATCTTGCAACCTCTGCTTCTGTAATGATGCTTTTTGCTCTCAAGCCTGTACCTCCTATATAAACTTGTACCATCCCTTGGTTGGAGGCTGAGAGTTATCAAAGTGATCTGGACTCTTGGTTTGTGCACATAATAACTCCTTTCTCTTCCACCCACCTCGGCTCTAGTCTTTTCGATTTTTAGCAGAAGTTCCCTAACAGAATGAAAGAAGTGTAAGGCAGAAGTTGCCTTGGTCCTCAGAAACCAGTTAAAGGTGTAATGGAAGAAGGATTGGTTACATAATATATGGAAAAGGCATGGGGTCAAACATTTTGTCGTCATTAAAAATTGTAATTTCAAAAAAACGCAAATGGACAAGGAGACCAAATCATGTGAACTAATTGGGAAAAAAAAAAAAAGCTTGTGTTTAGAATGATTTCAGTTTTGTGAAGGTATTTATACATATATATATATATCCCATGGGATTAAAAAAACACCAGAGGGATACAGAGTTCTGGTGGTAGGAATTGTATGGAGTTGTACCCCTCTTATCCTGTGGTTTTTGTCAGTGTTTCCTTTTTATAAATAAAAATTTTTAAAAAATACACCAGAAAGATAAGAGGCAAACTGATTACAGCAGAACACTGATTTGAGTTTATGCATTCCTATGTTTTGAAAGTTCACAAAAACAAGCAAATATATGTTACTTTAACACTTTTTTTAAAAGCATAATGTATCTTCTTTTTCCTTTGAGTAAGGAATTCTGAACAGAGACTTACTTCTCTGGTGGTCTTTAGAAGTCATATTGGCAGGGGTTGGGCGGTAGCACAGCAGGTTAAGCGCACATGATGCAAAGCACAAGGACCAGAGTAAGGATCCCGGTTCAAGCCCCCTGCTCCCCACCTGCAGGGGAGTCGCTTCACAGGCAGTGAAGTAGGTCTGCAGGTATCTATCTTTCTCTCCCCCCTCTGTCTTACCCTCCTCTCTCTATTTCTCTCTGTCCTATCTGGCAACAACAACATCAATAACAACAATAATAGTAACCACCACAACAATAACACAACCAAGGCAATGAAAGGGGAAAAAATAAGCCTCCAGGAGCAGTGGATTCATGGTACAGGCACCAAGCCTCAGAAATAACCCTGGAGGCAAAAAAAAAAAAAAAAAAAGGTCATATTGGCTCTTGTTAACTGAGGAATTTTTCTGGTGGGTCGATCCAGTGGAAGGCAAAACATGGTTGATCATTTCTAACATTGAATCTAGATTCATCTCACCAACCAGAGCACACCAGAACTAAAGGATGAGAAGAAAGTAATTCCTCTGGGTACTGACTTGCTGGTAGAGAAATTGCAAAAAGGGTCGTTACTATCACAATTAAATCTCCTTACCGATTGGCCACTGACTTGAACCATTTTCAAAGGGATCAACAGGACCATCTGCCTGATTTACCATGCCTCTGCTGTAACACCCACCGAGGTAGATTCACGTGCACCCACACGTGTAATCCTGAGCCTATGTTTTCTAACCTGTGGACTTCAGTTCCATGGGATGAAACAGTAGAGCTACTGCCAGGAAGAAATGAGAAGCCACTATCATACATGATGGGTGAACGCTTTATCTTGTAGCTATTTTTACCATTCCTGTCTAAAATATCTTTACATTCTATTTGTTTGTTTTTATATACAGCATTATTGGTTTACCATTATATAATTATGCTTCCTAATTTGAGGTGTACGGCTTCACACTTGAATGTGTATGTACCTCATCACACCCACCACCAAAGTCCCTGGGTCATCACACTTTCAAATTGACACCCTTTATAGAATTCTCCCACCCCCACCCCCAACCTCCCCTCTCTGGGAACCCACCAAATTTTTCCTCAAGAACCTATAGGCTATTTTTGTTATGTTGTTTATACTTCACTTATATTTCAAATTTGAGAAAAGCAATTTGGTAATTGTTCGTCAATACATAGTAACCTATTTCACTTAGCATAATCACCTCAGATTCCAGGCTGTTGTCAGAAAAGCCAAGTTTATCTTTTTGAATATGTAAGGGATATTCCATGGAGAATATATACCACAACTGCTTTACCCAGTCATCTACTATAAAACATTTAGGTTGTGTCTCTTGTGAAAAATGCTGATAAAAATATAGGCTGCATATATCTTTTTCTAATTAGTGTTTTCATATTCTTTGGGTAAGTGCCTAGGAGTGGTTTTGTTGATGTTTGTTTCTTTATTTATTTTGTTTTATTTTTCTTTATTTCTTAAGGAATGTCCATGCCATATTCCAGAGGGACTACACAAAATTACATTGCCACAAACTGAATAGGAAGATTCATTTTTCTCTTCACTTTCACCAACTGTTGTTCTTTCTGAACTTTTTTTTTTTTCTTAATCTAGGTTATGCCTTTTAGTGTGGAGTTATATTTCATTGTGGTTTGGGGGTGAATTTCTCTAGTAATTGATGAAACTGAGCATTATTTTACTTTTCCATGTGTCTGTGGGTCATCTGTATCCTCCCTGGGAAAACATCTACCTAGATTTTCTGAATGCTTTGTGAGAGAAGAAAACAGACAGTGATTATACCTCCTTTGAAATTCTCATTGTCACCCACTATCTTCTCCTGTCATCTCAGGGTCTCAATTGGGGTCTTCTCCTCAGATAGACAGAGAAGAAGCTCCCTTAGGGCAGAGTCTCTGTTTTCTTCTCTCAGAAAGCGCTCAGCCCATTACCGGCCCAGCAAGAAGCCATCATTCCCATTTACTAAGGATCCCCCCAATTACACAACTACAGAGGTTCCTCAAACTAAAGAAGGAGTCTCCCCTATAGGGCTAGTCTTAATTCCATGTTTTTAGATGCATAACTAGTTCTTTTTCTTTATTCACATGGGCAATTGGTTCATCTATGAGCAACTTTCAATTCTATCCATCGCATTGGACAAGATGGCCACACTTTCACTCTGGCTCAGGGTTCCGTTCTTTCCAGGAAGGCTGATGAGTTTATAAGCAAAGACCCTTCTGAAGACCATAGGTCTCAGCCAGACTGTAGACCAGTGGTCAATCAAGAGTGTGCTTTCATTATTTCCCTTAGAACTTTCTCTTTCCATGTGCTCTCTGGAAATTATTTTTCTCATTGCCCATAAATTCCCAGTGTGTTTATTCTAGAATACAGGAGAAGCAAAAATAGAAATGTTCGGCTTTCAGGGGCAGTGTCTGCCTGAGCTGAGTTTGTTCTGGGGGAGTGATAAATGATGCTGGGTTCCCTGTGGGTTAGAGGGCGCCTAACTTCAAATAACTACAACATCCGATAACAAAGTTTTTCTCCATCATTTGCAATCCAAACACTAAGAACACAGCCCTGCGGACCCCTCATCCTTCATGTTCAATTGTAAATCCTGATTAAATAGCTTGCAGGTGTCAGGATTAAAGTATATGCAGTGGGAGCCTAAACAGAGGACCAGCTGGGTTCCTCATTTACCAGTCGCAGTTTCTTCTTTGTTTTGAAACTGTTGACAGTACAACTAAAAATGTTCCTGAGGGCCCAGGCTGAGTTAAATAACAAGCAGGATGAGTAAGAGAACAGCTGTAGATATTTTTCTGTGTTTAACATACCTGCCTCATTGATTTATAGGAAGACCCCCCTATAATGGACATTTTGTAATCCAAAACATTTAACCTTTGGAGCCAAGTCTGTGATGGAGACATCAGAAACAGGAAAGATCAGGATGGGCCTTGGGCTCCAAGCTCTTTTCTCCCCCACCAAGGAGAAGTGAAATAATGAAATAACTGGATGTTGTCATTCGGACGGCTACAGGGATGTTGTGGAGGCCAGATCTGATACTCACAGCTCATCAGAGGGAAGGCCTGCTCTCAGCAGTACATCCTGAGAATTCCTGTCTCTGCAAAAGCTGGATGGAGGCCTGACTTGTCTGGGCAGATGACCTCTCCAATGTGTCCTGGAAACTCACCTCTCCAGAGCTCTACCCCACTAGAGAAAGATAGAAACAGGATGGTGATATGGATTGACCTGCCAATGCCCATGTCCAGCAGAGAAGCAATTAGAGAAGACAGAAATCCCACCTGCACCCCCAAAATAATTTGGATCCATATTCCCAGTGAAGAAGGAGGGAATAATAGGGGAAAGACCCTATCAGGACCTGGAGAAAGAAGAAGGGGAAAAAATTTGGATATGGTGATAGAGTTGTGTGTAGCTTGGAAAAGAAGAAAAGACGGAATCTTAAGGGGGGGGGCAATTAGATATAAATATAGACAGATAGTTGTAGAAATAATAGTTAGCCCACATCTGCAAGCCTAGGAAAACTGCTGTAGCTTACAACGCAGGGATTGGGGATTCAGAACTCTGGTGGTGGGAAACACTGTGGAATTCAAACAAAAAGCTAGATAGAAGTGTTAGCCTAGCCCTCCAAACTGCCTTTAGGGAGGAATATGGATTGAGGGTGTGGGAATTTCCTCCACTCCCAGGCCTATGCTTGTGATACAAAAGGTGCCTGAACTGGGATTATGGATTGACCTACCAACACCCATGTCCATCGGGGAAGCGATTACAGAAACCAGACCTTCCACCTTCTGTATCCCACAATGATCCTGGGTCCATGCTCCCAGAGGGTTAAAGAATAGGAAAGCTTCCAGGGGAGGGGATGGGATATGGAGCTCTGGTGGTGGGAATTGTGTGGAGTTGTACCCCTTTCTCTTATGCTATAGTTTTGTCAGTGTTTTCTTTATACAAATATTTTTTTTTAAAAAAAGGGGGAGACCTGAAGCTCACAGAGAACATGGAGTCCTCACAGGTGGTCTGTGCTTAGCCTGACGAAGTGTCTGGCAACTTCAGCAGCAGGATTAAGCAAGTTTGGCTGGTGAAACCTAAGTCTTCCAGGTCATCACTTTGCATCAGGCACTGGGGTGTTCAGAAACCTGAATCTGCATTTAAAATCATACCTGGGGCTGTTGTATTGGGGATCAGGTCACAGCTTTGCCACTCAATACCAAAGGCTTCACTTGTGTTGATTATGACCAACCCATCCTTGGCCAAGGAATTCCTTTGAGAACAGGCCTGGGTCTCAACCCTGCTCAGTAAATGTGAGAAAGACACGGTCATTTTCTCCCTCTGAACATGGACTTGTCTGGATAGAAAACCCAGTGAAAGAGCAAAGCCAAGCCCAGGAAATGGTGGAGCTGAGTGGCCCAGAGAAGAGGGATTTTGATGGCATCCTTGAATGGCTAAACCAGCCCTAAAGCTCATCCTGTTTCTGAACTTGTTCTATGAGACAGTGCATTTCTGAACTGTTAAAGTCAGCATTGCTCTAGTAATTTCTGTTCACCCAAAGCATGCTGAGTAATTTAGCATAAGGTCCTTTCAGCATAAGGTCCTCTACAAAGAATCATGCATATGGGTTCATGGAAGGGGGTCAAAATGTAGGGAGAGGAAGATTGAAAATGTTCCTAGACAACAACAAAACCTACTCTTTGACTTCTTCAGACACAGAAGAGCTGATGGGACCCATTTTCATCTGAGGTGTGCTTTTAATTTATTACCCCTCCCCTTCCCCCAGAGGTGGCCCAGATGTCTTAGAGCCGACGAAGTGACTTGAGGTCCTTCTTCCCTTCATGCAGGACTCAGATGGGACAAGTCACACAGACCAGAACTGACCAGGGGAATCAGCAAAGTCACTGCTTCAAGGATCCCTCTGGGGTCAGGATGAGAGTCTAATGCAAACACAGATAGGAGAGAATACACATCTCACTTGAGGAAGAGCCCCCCTGGGACATCTGACCAGACCACCTTCCCAACTGTGCCATAAGCTTCTAAGGAAAGAGGACCCCTTAGGAGCCAGATAGCAGCACGCCTGATTGAGCACTCCTATTAGAATGCACAAGGAGCCATGTTCAAGCCCCCAGACCGCAAGGGGAAGCTTTTCAGTGATGCAGCTGTTGCAGGAGTCTCTCTCTTTCCCTCTGTGTCTTCCCCTTTCATCCCAATCTCTCTCTGTCCCTATAAATAAGTAAATAAATAAATAATTTTAAATGTTTATTTATAAAATGGAAATACTGACAAGACTATAGGATATGAGTGATACAATTCCCACCCCCATCTCCTCCCTTGATAGCTTCCCTATTCTTTAACCATCTGGGATTATGGACCCAGGATCATTGTGTAGTGCAGAAGATGGAAGGTCTGGCTTCTGTAATTGTTTCCCTACTGAAGCAATTACATGGGCATTGGCAGGTTGATCCATACTCCCAGCCTGTCTTTCTCTTCCCCTCGTGGGGCAGGGATCTGGGCAGGCAGGGTTCCAGGACACATTGTTGAGTCGTCAGCCCAGGGAAGCCCAGTTGACATCATGGTAGCATCTGGAACCTGGTGGCTGAAAAAGAGTTATGATATAAAGCAGAAGAAAGTGGGGGTAGATAGCACAATGGTTAGGCAAAGAGACTCTCATGCCTTGAGGCACCAAAGTCCCAGTTTCAATCCCCCCACACCACCATAAGCCAGAGCTGAGCAGTGCTCTGGTAAAATAAAATCGAAAATAATAAAAAGAAAAAAAATTGTTGACTAATCATGAGCCTAAAGGCAAGAATATTGCAGATGAAATTTGGGGGTATATTTTAGGTATATTCCAAGGAGCCCATGACTGTATTAGTTTTTGCCTGAGCCTGACAGCTAATATTCAGGTGGACCCAGGTTACTGTCTGGGAAAACACATAGTTTTTAAAAGGAAAGGGGACTCCTGCCTGATAAGATGACATTAGGGAACTATGGCTTTCACGCCATTAAGGTGCTTTATTAGTGTTACGTGTTCATATTGTTCAGTTACTCGTAGTGTTACTATTCTTTTTGGTTTTTGCACTTTTATTGGGGGGATTAATCGTTTACAGCAGATACAGTTGTTGGTACATGTGTAAAATTTCTCAATTCTCTGCAAAACACTCTCACCCCCAGCCTAGGTCCTCCTCCACCACCATGCACCAGGACCTGAAAGCCCCCCACCCCCAACCTTAGAGTTCTTTATTTTTGTGCAACACACTAAACCCAATCTAAATTCTGCCTTGTATTTCAACTTTCTCTTCTTGGTTCTCAAGTTCTGCCCAAGAGTGAGATCATCCCAAATGCATTCTTTTCTTCCTGGCTTATCTCACTTCACATGATTCCTTCAAACTCCATCTATGATGAGGTGAAAAAGGTGAATTCACCATTCTTAATAGCTGAGTAGAATTCTACTGTGTATGTAGGCCACAACTTCCTTAGCCAGTAGTGTTACTATTCTCTTAGTCACTGTAAAATTGAAAGTGAGGAGATCTAGAGAAGTACTTCTAGTGTTGCCCAAATACGATCAAAAGGCCTATGGTATACGAAACTCTCAGAGCTTC
>NC_080177.1:10702486-10707651 GCF_950295315.1 Erinaceus europaeus
CCACCACCACCACCATTTATTATTAGGAAATTGTACGTTCAAACCACAAGATACCAATTCATGCTGATAAGAATGACTGACATCAAAAAGTTTGCAAAGAGTAACTGCAGCTGAGACTGTGCAGACAGGAAAGTTCCAGGACACTATTGGGGTTTGTGGGGGGGATGGAAACTGTTGTAACCCCAAAGGAAAATGGCATGGGGGTTGCTTAAAAATAAAAAATGGAAATATCTTAAAATCCTGCAAAACCAGTCTTAGGCATATATCTGAAGGACTTGAAAACACTGGCTCAAAAAGACATCTGTCCCTGTGTTCATAGCTGCACTATTCAGAACAGTCGACACATGAGCTCAGCCCAAATGCCCATCAACAGATAGTGGATAAAGATGCTGTGGAAGAGATACTCAAGGGAACACGCTTCCTCCACTGAAAAGGGAAGACAGCCTGCCTTTTAGGATAAAATGAATGGAGCGCTAGATGATCATGTTAAACAAAACACGGAAGTGAAAGAGAGCTACTAGATGGTTTTAATCATGTGCAGAATCCAGAAATAACTAAACCAAACCAACTAGTATAATGAATCAACATTTTTAATTGGGCAAAATGGTGGCAGCTATTGGAGGGAATGGAGCACTGCTGAAAGTTCGTGCTGGGGTGGTGGCACTGGAAATTTGATGATGACAGGATGAGTTTTATATACAGCAATGTTTAACTCTGTTCCCCTGTTCTACAGTACTATAGACCAAGTTTAAATCAATAAAAATAAATAAATAAACGAAAATGCTACTGCTTTCAAGGCAGCGCTTATTCATATTCTCAGCCTGACAGACATCTATCTCAGTTTCAAGTTTTCTGTCTGCTATCATTCCTTACAACTGTCAAAGTAGTTTGGTGAAGATAGATAGATAGATAGATAAGCAGATAGATAGGCAGGTATATAGGTAAATGACAGATAGGTGATAGACTGATTGATAGGAATAAGATAGGAGAAAATATGTGATATATGATAGGCAGATAGTTCACTGATAAATAATAAATAGAGGTGACAGATAATAGAGGACAAGTGTATAATATATGCTAAAGGATAGATGATAGATAGATAGATGATAGATAGATAGATAGATGATAGATAGATGATAGATATATAGATGATAGATATATAGATGATAGATAGATAGATAGATAGATAGATGATAGATAGATAGATGATAGATGATAGATATGATAGATGATAGATAGATGATAGATAGATGATAGATAGATGATAGATAGATGATAGATGAATAGATGATAGATAGATAAATAGATAGATGATAGATACATAGATGATAGATACATAGATGGATGATAGATATATGATAGATAGATAGATGATAGATAGATAGATAAATAGATAGATGATAGATACATAGATAGATAGATGATAGATAAATAGATAGATGATAGATACATAGATAGATAGATGATAGATAGATATATAGATGATAGATATATAGATAGATAGATGATAGATATATAGATAGATAGATGATAGATATATAGATAGATGATATATAGATGATAGATAGATATATAGATGATAGATGATACATAGATGATACATAGATGATACATAGATGATAGATAGATGATACATAGATGATAGATAGATAGATAGATAGATAGATAGATAGATAGATAGATAGATGATAGCTAGGGGACTGTCAGGAAAGTCCTCGCACATTCTTGCATAGAAAAACATAGAAGGGGTCAGGGAGTGGAGCACCTGGTTAAGCACACACACTACAGTGTGCAAGGAACAAGATTCAGGCCCCTGGTCCTCACCTGCAGGGGGAAAGCTTCACGAGTGGTGAAGCAGGGCTACAGATGTCTCTCTCCATCTCTATCTCCCCTACCCCCTCAATTTCTCTCTGTTTCTATCTAATAAAAAATAAAGAAAGAAAAAAAAAGAAGAAGAAAAACATAGATAAAGCAAGTAATGACTTTTCTGACAACCCAATATATAGACAGATGATAGAAGTGGTATTTTACAGACTAAAACGCACGTGTCACCGTAAGTCCCCAAGCCTCTGAGGTCAGCATTATCATCGACCTTTTACAAATGAGGAAACTCAAGAGCTCATGTGCCAATCAAACCTCCTTCCTTCCTCTCTTCCTCACTCCCTCCTTTCTTCCTGTCCTCCTTTGTTTCCTTCTGTCCATCTTCTTTACTCATAATCCGTATGCTTCTCACACTAAAAGCACAGCTTTCTCTTAGCAGAGAGAACACAGTATCCCCACCAGAGACACTCCGGAGAAAGCCATTGCCCACTCAAGCAGCACCTCCTTAACCAGACAGAACACCCCACCCCGGGCTCAGCAGCCGCCCCCCCCCCCCCGACTTTTCCCTGCCATCACTCCCTTTAACACTCTTACCTACCCATCAAAAAAGTAGCTGAGGCCACCCCAGCTCACAGGTGACCACACACTTTCAGGGTGATGCAGGTACCTATAGCCAACCTGGGTCTGCATCCGGGTCTCACACTGCCAAGCCCCTCACCACCCCCTTTAAACACCACTGTGCTCTGGAGTCAGAAAGAAAGGCTAAGGTTTTAGTCCAAGGTCAGGGCCACGTGAGGCTGCTCTGTGGGCTGCACCTGGGAGCCCTCAGAACACCTGGTAAAACCTAAGCCAGACAAGAAAGCTGAGGAAGAGAGGGTGTATGGTCCTGTTGACATCAGGGAATGGGTAACGGGAGGGTAGAAGCACAGACACTTTGCTGCACCGCATTTGCACACATGGGACATGGGAGCTGTGACACAAGGAAACCTTTGAATGTGACAAGAGGAGTTTTGGTAAGATAACCACACTGGCATTTCCAGCAGGCCAATGGGAAGCTGGCCCAGGTGTGACAGATACAGGAGGAGACTTTCACATGAGCAGGTCTTTTGGAATCTTCCCCCAGCTCCTTAGGGACCCTACCCCCAGAGGTTTCTCTCTACTTGAACTTAATTTTTGCACTGGCTTTACCTCATAACTAAATAAAGGAAGTTTGGAGCCTGCATACTGATCATGAAGTGTTATCCTGCAATTCTTTTTTTTTATCTTTATTTATTTATTGGATATAGACAGCCAAAAATTGAAAGGGGAGGGAGAGATAGAGAGAGGAAAAGAGAAAGAGACACTTGCCCCGTTGTTTCCCCCCTACAAGTGCAGACTGGAGGCTCAAATCTAGGTCCTTGGGCATTGTGACATGTGCATTCAACCCGGTGTGCCACCACCTGGCCCCTCTTGCAATTCTTTCAAGAGGGCCTGTGACAAACTCATGTGGGAGCAAGCTGGGGAAGGGCCCAGTTACCCTTCTTCCCTTCCCCAACAATCTGGTTGGCCCCGTAACCAGTTGGTGACAGAGACCAGAACAAATTTGAGATCTCCTGACTCTTGGCTCAATGCTCCACTTAGCAAACCATACAGACTCAGTTTTCCCTCATTCTGGTGGACTATTTATTTCTTTTGAGGATGCTCATCCACACCCAGGTGTCCTCTAGCCTGGGATTCTTCTGACTCCCAACACATGCCAGCAGGGCCCAGGAGCTCAGAGCATCCCCACCCCCCACCCCCCTCCACCCCCAGGGACCCTGGGTGAGAAAGATTGAGTCTTGGGTCCCCGGATGGAGCCCTGGGACCACTTAGCTCAGCTCTGCCTTCTGACCTGAGTTCCCAGCCTAGCTTTACATCAGGGGTCAAAGATCAAAAATGTTATGGGCGCTTGGGGAACGAATTCTGCCTGACCCATCTACCCTTTCATCTGCACACCCACTGCCCCAGAATAGCAAACAGTCTCTGACTCCTGGGCTGCTTCTCCAAAGACTTCACAGCAGGAAGACAGAGGCTAGAAATATCAAAAGCTTGGCCACAGCTGCCAGCAGGAGCCCATTTGAAAGCTCCAGGCTCAGAAACGCCCTTCTTCCCTTAAAGTGCCAGCCCCCAGGCTTTGCTCAGCTCCACAGAGAGTCACAGCTCACAGCTCCCTGGGGCCTCCTTACCCAGCTGGGTCTGTCTAAGTGAGATGCAAGTGGGCCTCCAGAAGTTACAGATAACAAGGGTTTGTTTGTTTGTTGATTGTTTGTTTGTTTACTTGCTTGATTGCTTTAACAAATCCACTGCTCCTGGCAACTACTTTTTTTTTCTTATTTGGTAGGACAGAGGGATACTGAGAGAGGAGAGGGAGACCGAGTCACCTGCCATACTTGCTTCACTACTCATGAAGCTTTCCCCCCCACCTACAATTAGGGAATGGGGGCTTGAACCCAGGTCCTTGTACACCCCAAAACAGAAGCTTTTCAGACCTGCATGACATCTGCAGGATTATCTCCCATCACCTTGAGAGGGGCCTCAAATTGTGGAACATCAGGCACCCTACCCCCACCCCACACACACACCCCAAGGCTCATCCAGATACCCCACCACTCTGGTTCTTTCTGAGCTGAGGGTTTGCAAACAATACCGCAGGATAAACAAGTAAAGAAGAGGCCTTTATGTAGTGAGTGTCCCTTCTCCTCTCTCCCTCTCTCTCCCTCTCTCTCTCTCTCTCTCTCTCATTTCCACCAGGTTTATCACTAGGGCTCAGTACCTGCATGATATATCCACTGCTTCTGGTTTCCAGTGGCCATATTTTCTTGTTTTCATTTTCTCTCTCTCTCTCTCTCTCTCTCTTTGATAGGACAGAGAGAAAATGAGGGGGGGGGTGGAATAGAGAGAGAGAGAGAAAGAGGAAGCCAGGCAGTAGTGCACCCAGTTAAGCACACATAGTACCATGCACAAAGACCCACACAAGGAACCCAGTTGAAGCCCTGCTCCCCACCTGTAGTGAGGATGTTTCACAAGTACTGAAGCAGGTCTGCAGGTGTTTATCTCTCTGTCTCTATCTCTCTCTCTGTCTCCCTTGCCCCTCTCAATTTCTCTGTCCTCTCAAATAAAATGGATAAGTAAAAATGTCCATCAGGAGTAGTGAATTTGTAATGCTGGCACTGAGCCCCAGCAATAACCCTGAATGAGAGGAAGAGAAAGAGAATCTTCAGATTTGCTTCACCAGTTGTGAAGCCCCCTCCACCCTGCTGCAGGTGGGGATCAGGGGCTTGAACCCAGGTCGGGTCCTTGCACTTGGCAGCATGCAAGCCTGGCCA
>NC_080177.1:10707851-10722851 GCF_950295315.1 Erinaceus europaeus
TTTCCCCCAACCTGGAACGTCTAGGGTGGGGCTCACTTTCTTGCATGCTTCTCTCAATTCATACCAAATGGTATTGCATCTGCCAATTCCAACCTAATCAATGCAATAAGTACCACCTC
Organism: Erinaceus europaeus; assembly: GCF_950295315.1. Classification (NCBI taxonomy): domain Eukaryota; kingdom Metazoa; phylum Chordata; class Mammalia; order Eulipotyphla; family Erinaceidae; genus Erinaceus; species Erinaceus europaeus. The sequence continues at coordinate 10,707,971 of NC_080177.1, forward strand.
AGCATGCTTCACTTCAGACTGTGTCCAGAGATGTCAAGCATGGAATGTCAATCCTTCAGCCTTTTTACTCGGGTGAGACCTTTCCTTTCATAGAATTATCTAATTCCATTCCAGGTGGTTCACTTCCTAACAAAGTCTCAAAACCTAGATATAGACCAGGTCCCTTGAAATAGAGCATATGTTCACATGTATCCAAAAATTAGGGCAAAATATATACCCGAAAGCAAAAGTACACAATAGTCTGCAGTGAGTCAGTATAAAGTTCATAATGAAATAGTGTCTACTTAGACTTAGATACCCTCCTCACCTACCTACTTCCTATTACACTTCCCTCACTCACTCCCAAGCTATCCTTATCAAAGCAAGGACTGCAAAAGCTGAATAAGGGCAAGAGGACTGGCATACTTTAAGGATGACTCTTTAGTCACTATCAGGCCACTCCATCAGCTTAGGCCCTATTTGGGGAGTCCAGAGACTCCCAAATAGACACGATGGGCCTAAACCTCAAATAAATCCCTCTCTCCATTGTGACTGGTCATCTCTCTCAGGAACAACAAAATAGACCCCTTTGTGGGCTCTCATAGGACCTTGCCCTCAACTTGGATCGACAATGGTAGAGAATGTTCCATCCTCCGAAGGGAGGCTGGACAACATTCTCTGTGCTACACCTGAGGAAGATGGTTCCTGATATTGGGGCAGCTTGGAACATTCCTGCTTATGACCACAGAATGTGAGATTAGATCTACAGGAGTGCAGAGGTCACATAGGCTCCTAAGCTGAATATGGGCCCCAGATCACATCAGATTGATGGGGTTTATGGTCAACAATAGTTATACACCTTTCCCATATTTGGGAGCTACTCTCTTCCCTGATTCAGTTTTTTGATCCTTTTTCCAGCCATGACATCATCTTCCCAGACAATAACTTGGATCCACGTGCATATCAGATGTCAGGTTGGGGGGGGGGGGGAACCTAGTATAGCCACAGGCCCTTTGAAATATAACTAAAATATGCCTACTAACTATCTAAAAACCGGAGACTCCCCCCCAACTCTCCATCTGCACTATTCTAGCCTTTATGTTCATAATTGGTCAACAATTTGTTTGGCTTTGTATGTTAACTCTCTTGTCAACCACCAGGTTCCAGATGCCAGCATGATGCTGACCAGACTTCCCTGTACAGACAACCCCATCAATGAGTCCTGGAGCTCCGATTCCCCAGAACCCCACCCCACTAGGGAAAGGGTGAGGCAGGCTGGGAGTATGGATCGACCAATCAACACCCATGTTCATCGGGGAAACAATTACAGAAGCCAGACCTTCCACCTCTGCATCCCACAATGACCTTGGGTCCATACTCCCAGAGGATTAAAGAATAGGAAAGCTATCAGGGGAGGGGATGGGATGCAGAGTTCTGGTGGTGGGAATTGTGTGGAGTTGTACCCCTCTTATCCTATGGTTTTTGTCAGTATTTCCTTTTTATAAATAAAATTTAAAAAACAAAATTAAAAGGGGGCCAGGCAGTGACGTACCTAGTTGAGCACATATACATTGTCTTGCTCAAGGACCTAGGTTCAAATCCTACCTGTAGAGGGAAACTTCACTAGTGGTGAAGCAGTGCTGTAGGTGTCTCTCTCTGACCCTCTATCTCCCTTTCACCTCTCAATTTCTCTCTGTCCTATCAAATAAAATAAATAAACTTTAAAAAAAAAGTCTGGTGGTGAGTGTGGTGTGGATATATATGTACCTTGTCATCTTACCATCTTGTAGCCCACTATGAATCACAAACAAAAAAAAAAAATGGGGGGAAATAAATTATAAAAATAAAATAAAATCCCAGTGTGGGATCCTGCACCTAAGAAGCCATCACACCTGGGACCAAGATAAAAGTGTGTGGATAAAAGTGTGTGAGCTCCCAGGATGCGGCCACAGTTTGGAGCTTTGATGTAATGCGCAGGCAGTGGGTGCCCTGGCCGCTCCTGAGGAGATGGGGCGAGGAGGCAATTGGCAGGGTGTCCCAGAATGGGCGATGTCCCCTGGCCACATGGACCTGCTGCTTCCTTGCTGTGGTCTGTCCTGCACATGGCTGGCCCCGTCCCCCTCTGGCTACTAATTGGATACTGGGATGTACCTAGTACTGACAAGCCGTGTACAGCTGTTACCCAGTCCTCACTCCACCGGGATGTGCAGCTTTCTTCCAAATAGGAGGTGTTCCTATCTGTTGCCCTCACATTGGGTGTGAGGTGTCCCTGGCTGTTTCTAAGGCAGCAAGGAAAGTGCCTCAGAGCGCCCTCCAACCAGGGCCCTTTGTTAAGCTCTGCTGGGGCCTCCAAGCAGGAGCTGCGTGCAGGCGGCTGATAGATGGGCCTGTCTGGGAAGGAGCCTTCTAGCTTCTAATTGTCGTAAAATAAACACGGGGCTCCGGGCTCGCAGAGGCTGCATTTCGTCAGGGTCCTGGGCGATGTTGCCCCCGCTGCCCTCAGCTCTGAGTAATGAGCACACAAATACGAAACTTGGCTTTCAGGAGAGGGGAGAAATAGGCATGACGTGAGTCTGAATACCATGTCCACGTTCACTATGAAACTAATCTTCTTTCCTGGTGGAATTATTTTTTGAATGATGTGGGGCTGGGGGGAGCGGGGAAGGGGAATACACAGAAGCCAGGTTCCCGGATCGCTAAAAGATTTTATCACACAAAGCCTTGTTTCAGTTATTTAGTATTTATTTGCAGCACTAGGGAACAAACCTGGAGCCTTGTGCATGCATGATAGTGCTTAGTGGCCCTCCCTGCCCAATCTCTCATCCCCTTTTGAAAGAGAGAGACAGAGAGAGGAAGAGACACCACAGCCCTGCTCTACCAGCTTAGTGCTGTCCAATATGCTTCCATGTGGGACAAGCCTCAAGCCTAGCTCCCTGCATGGAAGCAGCATATTCTACCAAGTGATCTACCTCCAGGCCCTGTGACTTTTGCTTATTTATTTTTGCTTTGTTTACTTAGAAAAAGAAAAAACTCAAGCACCTCTTAGAGAGTACATATTGGGGGGCAGGGCAATGGCACACTCAGTTAAGCGCCCATATCACCATGAGCCAAGGACCTGGCTTCAGTCCCTGCTCCCCAACTGTAGGAAGTATGCTGCTTGGGTTAAGCGCACATGGCGCAATGCGCAAGTACCAGCATAAGGATCCCGGTTCCAGCCCCCGGCTCCCCACCTGTAGGGGAGTCGCTTCACAAGCAGTGAAGCAGCTCTGCTGGTGTCTTTCTCTCCCCCTCTCTGTCTTCCCCTCCTCTCTCCATTTCTCTCTGTCCTATCCAACAACAACGACATCAGTAACCACAATAATGTTAAGCATCAAGGGCAACAAAAGGGAAAAATAAATAAATAAATAAATTTTTAAAAAGTAAGGAAGCACACTGCTACACCAGCTGTGAAGCAAGTCTGCGAATGTCTCTCTATCTCCCTCCCCCTCTCAATTTCTCTTTGTCCTGTTAAATGAAAATAGAAATATATATGGCCTCCAGGAGTGGTGGGTTCATAGTGCCAGTACCAAGCCTCAGCAATAACCCTGGTGGCAAGAAAGAGAGAGAGATTAAGGAAGAAAGAAAGAACGAAAGGAAGGAAGGAAGGAAGGAAGGAAGGAAGGAAGGAAGGGAGGGAGGGAGGGAGGAAGGAAAGGGAGGGAGTGAAGGAAGGAAGGATATTTTATTTGGTACTCATTTTATTTTCGTTTATTTTTACCAAAACAGTGGCTTATGACAGCGCTGAGAATCACATTTGGGACGTTAGAGCCTCTAGTATTAAGAGTCCTTATGCGTTAACATTATGCTACCTCCCCAGCCCTGTACTCATGCCTTTTCATTCTTCTTTCATCTCAAACACCTTCCCACCTGGCAAGCATTTTAAAGAGAGTTTAAATGAATCAATAGGAATCTGACCCCACTGTGTAGATGGGATTAAAAGAAAAGTGAACGCATGGCGGCGACTTGGTTACTGGGGCAGCTGGCTGCTTGCGGGTATTTCCAGGACTCTGAGTCAAGTGACAAACCAACCAGCAGCCACCTCCCTCACAAGAGAGTCTGGAGGTCAAGGAACAAAGAAGGAACTGGGAAGACCACTGGGCCAACTTCTTAATTTTTCATTTTTGGAACAAGCTGGAAAGGCTTTTTTTGGTTTTTGGTGTGTTTTTTTGTTTGTTTGTTTGGTTTTTGGTTTTTGTTTTGTTTTGTTGTTTGTTTGTTTGTTGCCTCCAGAGTTATCGCTGGGGCTCAGTGCCTGCGCTACGAATCCACTGCTCCTGGAGGCCATTTCCCCCATTTTGTTGCCCTTGTTGTTGTGCTTGTTGTTATTGTTGTCATAGCTGTTCTTGTTGTTGGATAGGACAGAGAGAAATCGAGAGAGGAAGGGAAGACAGAGGGGGGGAGAGAGAGATAGACACCTGCAGACCTGCTTCACCGCCTGTGAAGTGACCCCCCCCCCCCGCAGGTGGGGAGTTGGGGACTGAAACCAGAATCCTTATGCTGGTCCTTGCGTTTTGTGCCATGTGTGCTTAACCCGCTGTGCTACTGCCCAGCCCCCATAATCAGTGGTTTTCCAGCTGAGAGAACTAAGGCTCACTGCAATAGCAGGACCTGCATCTTGCCAACTGCTTGATGAAGGTGACGTAGAAGACAGCGGGTGCAGGCCAGTCCGGGTCTCCTGGTGGCGGTGGAGGGCCTGGCATGGTGAGGATGAAGGAGAGGGTTCCAGTAAGGTCAGGCTGGTGGATGCCCACTCATCAGAGGCCTCCTCCCTTTTGGGGGGAACCTTGAGGTGGACAACAACAAGGAGGCTGTGCAGCTGCCTGCACGCTCCCCAGAGGGCAGAAGCAAGAGCCAGGAAAGCCATGCCAGATGGCCCAACCGCAGACCCCAGAGAACCAACCTGCAGCCCCCACTACCAGAGCATCTCCTCCAAACTGCAAATAGTTGACTTTGGAGGGCTCTGCATGGACTCCGCCTCACCCAGAAAGGCAGTCAAGTCCCAGGGAGAAAAGAGCTCCGGTCAGCTGCAGACCACTCAGTCATCCTTTGGCCTCAGAGCGGAGGGTGTTTCTCAGAAAAGGGCTTCCCTGGGGTGTCGGGCGGCAGCTGCCTCCTATGCTGTCTTCAGTCACTTCCTTCCATGTGCTGTCCCCCAGCCAGAGGCCACCACACCCCAGGATATCCAGCACCCCTGCGGCCTCCCCCATGGTCTCCCCAAGGCAGCCAGAAAAATGCAGAAACTATCTCTGGCTTCCTTCCCTCAGCTTGGTTCACTGCCGTCTCTCCTCCAGCTGCTTCCCAGGCATGAGTAAGCAGGACTTAGGTGGGGATGGCTGCTGCTGTCACTTGCACGTTATTATTATTATTATGTTAGATAAGATAAAGAAGGTGAGAGGGGAAGGGGAGAAAGAGAAGGATAGAGAAAAAGAGATATCAGGGTGCTGGGCAGTGGCTTACATAGTACACATAGGTGTACATAGTATAAAGTGTAAGGACTCGAGCAAGGATCCTGGTTCGAGCCCCTGGCTCCCCACCTGCAGGGGGTCGCTTCACAAGCAGTGTCTATCTATCTTTCTTCTCCCACAATTTCTCTCTGTCCTATCTCCCCCACCTCCCCTCAAAAAAAAAAAAAAAAAACTGTCACAGGAGCAGTGGATTCGTAGGGCAGTCACCGAGCCCCAGCGATAACCCTGGAGGCGAGAGAGAGACCCCTGCAGCACTGTTTCATCAACCGTTTAGCCAGCTGGTTTTTGTGATGATAGTGGGCTACCAGGTGGCAGGATGACAGAGTATAATTCCACACTGCTCCCACCACCGAAGCTTTATGTCCTTACCCTTTCTCCTCCCAAAGATAGCCACTGTAATTCTCAAAAAGCCTTAGAGACAGGCTGTTTGCTCTGTTTTCTTACTGTTTTTGTTTTTCAAGTTCATGTGTTTCAGTTCTCTAGATTCCACATATGAGTGAGGCCATCTGGTAGTTGTCTTTCATCTCTCTCTTTTTTTTTTTTCGGTAAGCATCATTTGCTTTCTTTCCATCCATTTTTTCCATTCCAAAAAAAAAAAAAAAACACAAAATTGTCTTTTTTGATTGCAGAGTAGTATTCCATAGGAGCCAGTCATCTGCTTATGGGCCTTTAGGCGGCTTCCACCCCTTGGCTCTTCTACTTATGAAGCTTCCCCCACTGTAGGTGGGGACGGGGGGCTTGAATCTTGATTCTTGCATGCAACATGTGTGCTCTGCCCAGCCCCCCAGTGTGACTTGAACACTTACAGCAAAACTCACAGAGAAATGAGGTCTTTGCACCCGTATTTGAGAGATGATGGAATTCAAGTCCTTTCAAGCTGGTTTCTGCAAATCCCAGGCTGTTGTAGACATGTCTTCAGAGCTGCCACCAGAATAAGGACTCTCTCCAGGGACTCCATCTGCTCCCACAGATGCCCCATGTTGGAGCCTCTGGACAATGACAGAATGTGTGCTCAGTTACAGAAAAGCTGTTCTAAAGCCTAATTTGCACCAATTTGTTCTCAAGTCAGAATAAGTGTAGAGTTACAAGAGTGATTCATGGGGGCTGGGCAGTGGTACACCTGGTTAAGCACACATAGTACTAAGCACAATGACCCACACAAGGATCCAGGTTTGAGTCCCCAGATGCCCACCTGCAGGAGGGAGGCTTTACAAATACCAAAGCAGGTCTGCAGGTGTCTTATCTTTCTCTCTCCCTCACTATCTGCCCCTCCTCTCTCAATTTCTCTCTGTTCCATCCAATACAATGGAAAAGAAAAGCTGTCAGGAGCAATGGATTTGTAGCACCAGAACTGAGTCCTAGCAATAACCCTGAAGGTGGAAAACAAACAAAATATGATTCACAGAAGCCAAAAGGTGGAAGCAGCCCAACTGTCCGTCAAAGGACAAGTGGGCAAATGCATCATGGCCCATTCTCTCAGTGGATTATTAGGTGACTTAGAAGGGAAGGGAATTCTGACACAAAAGACATGATGGTGGGCAAAACAGACCAGTCACAAAGGAACACAGATTGTGTGGTTCGCTATACAAAGGGCCGGAAGTAGTCAGATTCATAAAGAAATGGAGTGCAGGAGTAGAGGGCGGGGGAGATAGCAGAATGGTTATGCAAAGAGACTCCTTTCCTGAGGCTCCAAAGAAAGGGAACAGAATGGCAGTTACATGGGGTGGGGGTGGGGGGGTTAGGGTCTTTTTAGTTTGGTTATTTGTTGGTTTGTTTTGTCTTCACTGGGACTTCACCACTGAGTCAACATTTTTCAGATAGAAGGAAAGAGGGAATGAGAGAGAGGGGAAGAGAGAAAGAGAGAGAAGTCACAGCCCAAAGCTTCCCCCAGCATTATATTACTTCCATAGGGTGCTCCAGGGACTCGAACCTGGGTACCACACACAGGCAGGGCAGGCACCCTCCCAGGTGAGCTATCTCTTCAGCCCCTTGGAGTGGAGAGTTATTATTTAATGAGCCTGGGATGTCAATGTGTCAAGATGAGGAAAGTTCTGGAACTTGGTGATGGCGGCTGAATAATGTGAGTACACGGTAAGCCAACTCTAAATGGTTAAAATGAAAAGTTGTGGGTTTTTTTTTTCTTTATTGGGGGATTGATGGTAGTAAAATACAGAAGTTGGTACATGTGTAACATTTCTTGGTTTTCTAAATAATACTCTAACTCTACCACCACCTTGGTCCTCCTCCACCATCATGTTCCAGGACCTGAACTCTTCACCCTCATTCCCACCCCAGAGTCCTTTACTTTGGTGATGTACACCAAATCCAGTCCAAGTTCTGCTCTGTGTTTTAAAGTGGAAAGTTTTATGGTAGGCATATTTTATTTATCACAATTAACAACAACAAAAAAAAAAGGTTGGTCTGGGCAGTGGTGTACCCAGTTGAGCACACACATTATAGTGTACAAAGACCCAGGTTCAAGCCCCCACTCCCCACCTGCAGAGGGGACACTTCATGAGATGACTATCTTTCTCTCTCCTTCACTCTCTCTCCCTCCCTGCTCTCTTAATGTCTCTCCAATGAAATAGAGAAAAATAAAAATGAAGGAGAAAATGGCTGCCAAGGACATGGTAGTGCCAGCACCGAGCCCCAGCAATAACCCTGGAAGTAGAAAATAAAGTAAAATAAGAAAGGAAAAAATACGATGAACTGAAAGGATTTCTAGTGGATTCCAAAAATGAACAACAACAACAAAAAGTCTCCTATTGTATTAGGTTTCTGTGTGGAATACAGCTGTCACTGCTTGTCAAGGTCTCTGGTCCTTTCCAGAATCAGTGAAGAAAGATCAGAAATGTATATATATATATATAATTTTATAAGATAGGAAATTGAGAGGGAAGGCAGAAAGAGAGACAGAGAGACACCAGGGCCCTACGCCACTAGGGAAAGAGAAATAGACTGGGGATATGGATCCACCTGCCAATGTCCATGTCCAGTGGAGAAGTAATTACAGAAGCCAGACCTTCCACCTTCTGCACTTCAAAAACAATTTTGGTCCATACTCCTAGTAGTGGAGAAATGACGGGGGAAATGATCAGAGGGCTCTGATCTCCAAACCCATCAGGACCCAGAGAAAGACAAGGGGAAAAGGAAGGAAGGACCTTCAGAAGTAGTAATAGGTGTGAGTATGACTTAGAAAGGATGAGAAGATGGGGCCATGTGGGGGGGGGGATGGGCAAATATAGGTGGCTAGTTTCAGAAATAACAGTTAACTTATATCTGTGATCTTGGGAGAAGTGCTATAGCTTCCAGCGGAGAGAATTGGGACATAGAACTCTGGTGGTGGAAATGGTGTGGAATTATACCCCTATCTTATAACTTTGTAAATCAATATTAAGTTTTGAATAAAACTTAGAGAGAGACACTTGAAGCACTGCTTCCCTGATTGTGAAGCTTTCCCTCTGCGGGTGGAAAGCTCTTCAACTGAAAATTCAGTAGTCTGCCTTCGGTGACGCTGGTGAGAGAGGCATCCCCATAAAGTCACCTAAATACTCAAAGAGGTTTTGTAAGAGGCAGGAGGACACTAATGAGTGTGTGTGTGTGGTGGGGGGATGTCAGACAAGAACAGGAACTAACTCAGAGCTATTGACTGTGAGACTTAATTTGCACTCACCCTGGTGAAGTCTGAGAGAGGGGTTGGATTACATGTGTGTCCAAGGATGCCCTGATTTTTCTCTTTAGGAAAACCAAACCAAACCAAACCAAACCAAACCAAAAAGGCCCCATTGAGAGAAAAAGAGAGTGGCTTGAGAAAATAAATACAAGTTCCAAGTTCCTTAAACAAACAAAAACCCAAAGGCAGAACGATTTTATACAGTTTGAAATAACTATAGCGAATAACAAGATGGAAAACACCATTATCCAGAGGGGATCCTCCAAAAAGGACTCAGAGGCAAAAATCTGAGAGAATATTGCCTGGGAAGAAAATCTTTGGGAGAAAAGGCAGAAGCTGTGATTTTTTTTTTTTTTTCAATAGTTTAAGACGCCCTGGTCACAGCCACAGCTCAGCACTAAGGTCACTGGCACAGGGCCAATCACACCCATGAGCAGTAGTCTGCTTATTAAATCATCTGGGGAAGCTACATTGCAAATAATATAAAGACCTAGCCCTAGCCAGTGCACAAGGACCAGGGTTCAAGCCCCAAATCCCTACCTGTAGGTGGGAAGTTTCACAAGCAGGTGTCTCTTTCTTTCTCCCTCCCTCTCTACTTCCCCTTTCCCTCTCAACTTCTCTCCGACTCTACCCAGAACAGATAAATAAAAATAAAATCAGAATTTAGGGCAGGGGAGCTAGCATAATGGTTATACAAAAAGCCTTTCATACCTGAGGCACCAAAGGCCCCAGGTTCAAGCCCCTGCACCACAATAAGCCAGAGCTGAGCAGTGAGTATTCCAGTGGAATGAAATGAAATGAAATGAAATGAAATGAAATGAAATGAAATGAAATGAAATGAAATGAAATGAAATACCAAGTCACTGGACAAAGATTTACAGCAAAACCCTGTTCAGTACTGCAAGCTCAACTGAGGAAAGAAGCTCTCTCTCTGCCCCTGTGCCTGGCCTCCCAGGCCATACTGGCCAAAGGACCCTTCACCCAGAAGGGGGGAAAATTCTCACTGGTTGATCTTTTAAAATTTTTTTTCATATTTCATTCATTTATTTATTTACTAAATAAAGACAGAAAGAAATGAAAACGGAAGGAGGAGATAGAGGGGGCCAAGCTGTGGTGTACCCAATTAAGTGCACATAGGACTATGCACAAGGATACGAACAAGGGTCTGGGTTCGAGGACTCTACCCCACCCCGATTCCCCACCTGCTGGGAGGACGCTCTACTAGCTGAAGCAGGTCTGCAGGTATCTGTCATTCTCTCCCCCTCTCTGTCTTCCTCTTCCCTCATAATTTCTCTCTGTCCTACCCAATAAACTAGAAAAAGAAATAGCCACCAGGAGCAGTGGATTCATAGTGCAGGCACCGAGTCCCGGCAATAACCCTGGAGGCAAAAATAGAAAAAAGTAAATAAAAAGAAGAAGGAGCAGGTGATAAAGAGGAAGACAGAAGGGAAACACCTGCAGCACTGTTTATGCAGCTTCCCTCCGGCAGGTGGGTAGCAGAGGCTTGAACCCTGGTCCCCAACAGTTGTAACGTGAGCACTCGCCCAAGGGCATCACGGCTCACCCTGCACTGGTTAATCTTTTATTTCCTGTTCAGCTTGCAGCGTCCGTCTGTCTCTTTTCCCCTCCAGCCTCTGCTCTTCATAATGGACCAAAAGTGAGCATCTCGAAAGTCCTCTAAAATTATAGAAAGAAAAAATAAGAAATAAACAGATTTCAGGTTTGATGGCTGCCACTATCTTTTTGGTAGTGAGTCTCTCCTTTATGATTTCTGGTTGTTGTTGTTGTTGTTGTTGTTGTTTGGTTGGTTGGTTGGTTGGTTGGTTTTTGTTTGTTTCCTCCAGTGTTGTCTCTGGGGCTTGGTGCTGGCACTACAGATTCATTGCTCCCTGTGACCATTTATTTCCAGTTTGTTTGTTTGTTTGTTGTTGTTATTGGATAGGACAAAAAGAAATTGAGAGGGGAGGGGGAGATAAAGATAGACACCTGAAGACCTGCTTCACCGCTTGTGAAACATCCCCCCTACACACACACACACACACACACACACACACACACACACACACACACGTGGGGAGCAGGGGCTAGAACCTGGATCCTTGCTTGTGTCCCTGCGCTTAGTACTAAGTGCACTTAACCCAGCTTCCTCCCCATTATGGTTTTCACTAAGGTCTCTCACCAAAAGATGCCCAGGGATGCCAGGTGGTGTTTCAGCTTCCTGTGACACATCACACCACAGAGAACATGGAGCCAGAGTCGCAGGGAAGGTGATGAGACAACTGTTCCTTCCAGAGCAGGGTGAGGGCCAGGACTCCACCCAGCATCAGTGCCACGGGGGTCTACTGTGTTAATCCTGTGAAGTCCAGATAACCTGGGTCATTAAAAGAAGCTTAGGCTGCATCTTCTTTATTCATGTGGTGGTCAGGGTATCTCCTCACATTCAAGTTCTTTGTAAATCGCTCATCTTCTGCTGCTGGTGGAGAAATAATTACTTGATTAGCCAGTGCAGGCAGGTGGACATTGACTTTGATCCAGACCACCTGGATTCTCATGCCCCACTCCAGGCTTCTCCCTGGCCCTGTCCCATCCCCCCCACCCCCAAACCCTGCCTCCAGGACTACTTCCCCTACAGCCTTCATCTTCAAGCAAAAGAAATCGTAGCAGAACCAGTGTCATGAGTCAGAACCCTTTGGGAAAAGGCAGGACAGCAGCCCAGCATGTGGGGCTCACCTAGCCAGGTTCAAGGACCCCCTGCTGGTGCCCCACTGACATGGACACATAATCCCAGTCGCCTTCATAGGTAGGTGTCCTCGTTTGGCATCTCTTTGTTCTTTGTAGCTTTTTTATTTAATTCCAGAGTTATATCAACAAAGCTCTAGAAATACCACAATATTTCCCACCTACCTTCATCCACTGGCCCCAAATGTGAAGATCTTTTCTTTTTTTTTCTCCTCCAGGGTTACTGCTGGGCTCAGTGCCTGCACCATGAATCCACCGCTCCTGGAGGCCATTTTTCCCCCTTTTGTTGCCCTTGTTGTTGTAGCCTTGTTGAGGTTATTATTGCCATTGGTGATGTTGTTCGTTGTTGGATAGGACAGAGAGAAATGGAGAGAGGAGGGGAATTCCAACAGAGAGGGGTAGAGAAAGATAGACACCTGCAGACCTGCTTCACCGCCTGTGAAGTGACTCCCCTGCAGGTGGGGAGCCGGGGGCTCGAACTGGGATCCTTACGCCGGTCCTTGCGCTTTGTGCCACCTGCGCTTAACCCGCTGCACCACCACCCGACCCCCCCCAAATGTGAAGATCTTATGCGGAACCACATAAGATCAATCAAATCAGAAAATTAGCATTGGGACTGGCGGGGGACATGTTACCAAGTGCTAAGGCCCAGGTGTGAGCCCAGGGCCACCGCAGAGGAGCACCTGCAGGGAGGAAGCTGCATGAGTGATGGAGTTGTGCTGTAGTCTCTCTCTTCACTCTCCCTATCTCTCTCCTTCTCTTACCCTCTATCCAGAGGAAAGAAAAGGAGGAGTAGAGTGGTGCTGGCACTGAGCTCCCATGATAACAGTGATGCCAATAAGAAAGAAAGGAGAAAAAAAAAACCCAGAAAATTAGTGTTGCCAAGGGAAGGAAATAGTGCAGGACGCGGCAGTTTGAGGGCCCAGGTTGGATCCCTGGCTCTGCCAGATGCCAGACCTGAGCAGTACTCTGACTGCACTCTCTCTCTCTCTCTCTCACTCTCCCACACAAATTAACAGGGCTGGGAGGCAGCACAGCATCAACGCTGTGAGATCCCAGGTGGCTGGTCAGATAAACCTGTTTTGTTAGTTCTCATTGATAGAGCACTAAATAGAGACTTTGGGGGCTTACCATTCATTGTTCTGGTCAAGGATGATTCTAGACTAACAGCTGCCTTCAGTCATCCTGTCTCCTGCCTCTGTTATAGTCCAGGTCAAGCTCCCCTCTTGCTGGCTCTGGGGCCCCAGGAAGCAGGCCTGGGTGGTGCAACAAGTCACAGTCCCGCCCCACCCCCACCCCACCCTATTATCTCTCCAAGAAGGAAATGAGGGAACTGCCATGGAGACTTGTACAAGAGAGAATTACTTCTCTTTGCCTCCATGAAGAGTGGCACAAAGAGGGGTGGAGGGAGAACATAATGGCTATGCAAAAAAGACTCTCATGCCTGAGGCTCCAAAGTCTCAGGTTCAATTCCCCCACACCACCAAGTCAGAGCTGTTGCGTGCTCTGGAGAAGGAAAAAAAAATAATACCATAAAAATTACAAGGACCGTCTCAAGGGTCCCGGTTCGAGCCCCCGGCTCCCCACCTGCAGGGGAGTCTCTTCACAGGTGGTGAAGCAGGTCTGCAGGTGTCTGTCTTTCTCTCCTCCTCTCTGTCTTCCCCTCCTCTCTCCATTTCTCTCTGTCCTATCTAACAATGACATCAATAACAACAACAATAACTACAACAACAAGGGCAACAAACGTGAAAGTAAATAAATATTTAAAAAATTACAGTTCTAGTACACATGATGTTTTTTCTTTTTTTCTTTTTTTTTTTTTTTTGTTCCCCACGAGAATTAACACTGGGACTCGATGCCTGCATGACAAACCCACTACTCCCAGGGGCCATTTTAACCATCCTCTTCTATTTTTTTACTTGACAGGACAGGGAGAAATTGAGAAGGGTGGGGAGACAGAGAAAGAAAGACACCAGCAGATCTGCTTCACCACTCACAAAGTGTACCCCTGCAGGTGGGACTCAGGGGCTGGAACCTGGGTCTTTGTGCATAATGATATGTGCACATAACTGGGTGCACCACCGCCCGGCCCCCTACACATTTCATAAGCAAATTGCACCGGCTTTGAAAACACATGAAACTTGCGCCAACTTGGAGGCTCTTCTTTTACTGTCGCTTCCCTCACTGCCGCCTGGCCAGGGAATGAATGTATGTCTGTCTCCCTTGGTCCATGGAATCAAGTCGCTTGGATCTGGTCTGGAATTCAGGCCCTTCTTGACCTGCTCCCCATGGATGACGCCCTCAAACTTACCTCCTTGCGTGTACATCATCTATAATAAGCATTCTCTAAGCTATTCTGGGTAATATGAGCCCATGTATTTTTTTATTATTATTACTTGCCATCAATATCTTGTAAGTGGAACATTTAGCTACAGCACAGAAATGTCAGGCCTGCGCTCAGCCTTCGGTCACTGGCATCCATCCTCGACATACATTCCTAAACTGCCATACATGGAGAGGCGGGAGAAGAGCACAGTTGGGTTCATCAGGTGACTGGAGTCATTTGGATGAGAAGTCAGAACTCTGCGATGAGCGAATTGCAACTACAAACCTTCCAGCTTAATTCATCCTGGCAACAAGTTGGTGAAGATAGGAGTGAGGAATGTAAGTCCAGAGTCCCGTGGGCAGCACAGAGATTTCATAAGCTGACACACACTATTAGGGATGGGGAAATCCACACTGACAGCGTCTGTTTTGAACAGCATTAATAACAGATTTGGCTTGGCCTCACTAGAGGCTTGGTCTATGTATATATTCCCAGAAACCTCTTAGTCCAAATAAAATTGATCCTGGTTTAAGAAAGCCCTTGAGAGTTCAGACTAAGGGGAGAGGGTGCTGAAAGGAATGGTCTGTCTAGTGGAGATCTGTGGGACTGAGATGATTGCTAAGGGGGTCACCCACGGGGAGGCGAGGGGAACCTGGGGAG